>NW_014569613.1:522076-563171 GCF_001313835.1 Polistes canadensis
TAATAATAATAATAATAATAATAATGATAATAATAATAATAATAATAATATTAACTATTATTATTATTATAATAATCATAACGTGCGCACACGATAACGCGACAACCATAATAGTAAAGATAATGATGCCGATGATAATGACAATAACGATGATGATATCGATAATGATTTCGATGATGATAAAGATGATAATGTTTATAATGACAATGACAGAATAATTTCTGATAATAGAATTATCATAGTGATAAGTAGTTTTATAATACAAGTAGAGTACAGCGTGCCCCGAAGAAAACGTAAACAACAATGTTCAACAATTTATAATATCAAACAGAATATTATTTGTAAGTATTTATATATATATATATATATATTTATATATGTATATACATATAGATTGTTTATATATATGTATATATGTATGTATGTATACAGTATATATATACATACATACATACAAATATGTACATACATACATACATACATAAATACATACATACATACATATATATATCTATGTATATATGTATGTATATATGTATATATAGTATGTATATATGTATGTATGTATACAGTATATATATACATACATACATACAAATATGTACATACATACATACATACATAAATACATACATACATACATATATATATCTATGTATATATGTATGTATATATGTATATATAGTATGTATATATGTATGTATGTATATATATATATATGTAACACGCAAAACATAACACGCGTTGATGTTGGGAGGATGAGACCCTGGTGAAGCATACATATGAATTTACTTTGATCGATTTGAGAAGATAAATTAATGAACTTGCTCCTTTTAAAATTACATTTAGTGCGATATTAAACACGTTTCATGCCATTTGACAGTTTATTTAAAAAAAGAAAAAACAAAGTTATCAAAAATTTCATGAAATATTTTGTCACATTATCAACATTAGTACTTTTTTTTTTTTGTAATAATAATTTTCCTAATTCTGTAATCATTCTAAAACAAATTATAGTTAAAAATATATAATAAGAATATATATATATATATACATAGTGGCATTCCATATGATTTGAATGATAAATCATATAAAATTGATACAACATAGAAAGTATCAATCATTAAATGCACAAATTACAAAGTCATATCATTATGGTAATCGTACCATGTTAATCTTTATTGACAAGTTAAAAGCCTACACAGCATGAAATATTTCAATAATAGAATATAACACACTTTTTCTCCAATGAAAAACAAAACCTTATTTTTCTCTCTGAACCAAAATGTTGGTTGTGTGGTACGATCACAATAAATACTGTTAATTTATATCTACGATTTGTTGCTAATACATCCTCCCTTACAACATTATAAATAATCTCCTTTCGGAGAAAAAGTATCTTATTGATTCTAATAACGTATTCATTTACGATTACTACTACCGAGCCTTTTTTTCTTCATTCCTAGAATCACAAATGTCGTACAAAAAGAGAGAGAAGGAAAAAGAGAAAAAAATAAGGAAAGAGAGAGAAAAAAAATATAGAAATCGATTTAAAGTAACAACTCGAAATAACGTTGAGTCTTCGCTTCGATCAACCATATCCTACTTTGTACTCTTTACTGTCACACTAAATGGTGTTTCTCCGAAATATAAGAACGAGATAAAAAACGGCACTGTAAAAAGAGTAGCAACCGAGGCGATCTGTACATAAAATTCAAAGAATCTCTATAGTCGTGAATGCTTACATAGAACGAATCTGGAAGCAAAGTCGGGGAAGTATGATAATCCGGGGTACGCTCGTGGTGATTGATGGCAACAAATGCGGAAGGTCGTGGTATTTTAGAGAGCGTTCACTTGTCCGATAAAATTAGTTCGTTGATCGGTTACGACGAATTGGAGTAGTTCGTCATTGAAAAAGAAATAGGAAATCAATGAGCCGACTAACGTGGCCTCATGGTACCATTCAATGGCTGCATCGCCAGGCTTCCGTTAATGTAGCCATGATACGTTGTGTACACCGCTGCTGGATTCTGCTGATGAGGATCCTGAGGATAGGGTGCAGGTACGTTTACAACACCAACGGGTAATTGACTCGCTTGGTTCATAAAACCACCCAGTTGTGCTGCTTGATTCATATATCCGGTGGTCGGTTGAGCGACTCGATATCCGTATGGTGCGGCAGCCATGAGATTCGTATTCAATGCCACATTCGGGCTTACCCTGCTTGCGGCACTCTGCATTTGCGAGCAAGTGCTACTAGGATCGAGAGTCTGCCGATAGAGACTCTCGCTGGGATAAGGTTGAGTCAGAGATGGCATATTTGAATTAGACGATGACCTCGATGTCGATCTGCTAGGTGGCCCTGGTGTACCTGGTGGCACTGTGTTTACATTGTAGTAATTTTTTGGATATCCTAAAGGTACCTGTGGAGGCGTTGGTAATTGCCTCGAAGTTTGCGGTGGCGTCATGGTATGTGGTATAGGCGGTGGAGGTGTCAAATTCATGGCTGGCGATGGCGTGGGCGGTATCATCTCCAACCCATTGGTTAACTGTTGTAATTTCGCCAAACTACAAGAATTCGTTGTCTGATGATTACCCGAACCCGAAAGAGACGGTGCCGGTGTATGATGCGGTGGCATCGGACTCGTTTGTATGTAGAAATTAGTGGCGGTGGTACATGGCGTTGGTGCGCCAGATCTACTGCTTCGATGTTGTATCACATAAGTGTTTTGGGTAGGAAAACCTTGTGACGCCACGGCCATATAGTTTCCTTGTGAAATAACAGCCATATTGTGAGAGTGAGCAGCATGCGTGTGTGAATGTGGATGAGGCACAGGTGGTACGCTCATAGAGGACGACTGTTGATATTGTGGTATGTGAGTCGAATGAGCTACAGTAGTGTGACTTGTATGTGATGATGTATGTTGCGACGTTTGTGTATGTGGTGTTGGTGGTGTCGTTCGATGAGATCTACTTTGTTGTGCAGATCTTGATCTATGAGTTGTTTGAGAACCACTAGCTCTCTTATTGCTATGCGATTGTTGGGTTTGCTGTTGCGGTTGTTGTTGCTGCTGTTGTTGCTGCTGCTGCTGCTGTTGTTGTTGTTGTTGCTGTTGCTGCTGGTGAGTCGATGGTTGCTGTGGTTGCGTCGTCTGGGATTGCGTATGTGCCATACTTTGACTTTGTGTCTGTTGTGCCATTGATAACTGCATTGGTTGTGGAGTATGTGACTGTGGTAAGGGTTGAGGTGTATGACTTTGTGGCATTGGTTGTGGACTCTGAGTTGGTATGTTTTGAGGTGTGTGAGATTGTGGAAGAGGTTGTGGCGTGTGAGATTGAGGAAGTGGCTGAGGTGTGTGGCTTTGTGGTAATGGTTGTGGACTTTGTGTTGGTATACTTTGGGGCGTATGAGATTGCGGAGTTCGTGGTTGTTGAAGAGATTGTGGCGTATGAGGTTGATGCATCGGATGTATACTGACGTGTGCTGGTGGTGTATGTTGTGGCATTGAACAATCAGCATATTGGACTTGCTGTGGCATGTTCACCGATACTGAAGTAGAAGGAGCTGTGATTTGCATTGAAACCGATATTGGAACTGTGACTGGTCCAGCTGGCATTGATGGTAATGCACTTGGTGGCCTTTCTACGCTGTTTTGCGATGCCAAATCACTGGCTATTGAAGTAGGAGATTCTAAACCAAGCTGACTAACATCTAAATCACATTGGCCATAATGTAACGAATGTACGGAGTTTGTAGTGGAATCAGGTGTGTATACACCCATGGAAGGTAAATCCGGTTGTGAAGGTGGTGTTCTTTTTACCGAACCAGGATTTTCAAGATGTGGTGTTGTTTTACCACTTTCAGGCGAATGCTGTTTCAACTCTTCAGATTGATTTTGTAATTGTAATGTATCTTGTTGTTCCACAATCGTAACAAGCTTCTCTTGTGGAGTATGTGATTGCACTTCTGGAGAAGCTACATTTGGAGTTGAAAAAGGTTCTTTCTTCTCTGTAGGCGTAGAAGGAGATATTTCTGTCTTTAAATGAGTTATATCATCTTCTTTTAAATTACCAGATGGTTCGTAAATCATTGTTTCTTCTTTAGAGATATCTTTCTCTTGCGTGGAAATTTCTGTTTTCTTAACTTCGTCTTCTTTTAATAAAGAGACTTCAGGTACCAATTTAGATGACTCCACACAATCGACAGACTTACCTATGTCAGAGTCTTTTTCCTGTACTTTCAAAATATCTTCTTGATCTCCAACAATTGGTAGTTGAGGATCTACATTTAACGAGTAAGATTTTTCCTTATCCTGATTATCATTACTTACACCAACTTGGTCCAAATCTTCGTTTCGTTCCTTTGACGCATTTTCCAACTCGCTTGAAAATTGTGCTACAGATTGTGATTTTGGTGCAGGTACTTCTTCTTCTTCTTCATCTTCATCATTTTCTTCTTCATCATCTTCTTCTTCGCCTTCGTCTTCGTCCCCACCTTCGTACTCTCCTGGACTTGCCGATGTCACTTCCGATCCCGTTGTAATTGGAACCGTCGCATTATCTTCTGTTATTTCAGGCTTACTATCTTCTACGTCATTTATTTTTCCTGGTAACAGTTCTGGAATAGGTAATTGTTTATCTGTAGAAGACGTATTTTTGATCTCTTCGGGAGGAGGAGACAGAGATGGAGGTGCTATGACTGGACTTTCAGCTCTATCTTTTGCAGGTGGTTCTGGTTTTAATTGTGGCATTTTAAGTGTTTCTATTACCGCTGCTTTTGCTCTTCCTCTCCTAGATATAGAAGATGTCTTAGCAACCTCTTTCGTATCTTGTTTCCCATTACATTGAGTTTCTTCAGACATCTTTTTCTCTTTCGTTTGCTTGGCTTGTAAGCATTTAGTCTGTCTACTAGTTACTTTTAGTAAAATGTCATCGACCTTACACTGTTTCTTTGCTGGTTTCTGATTAACAGGTGGTGCTGGTGCTATTACCTTCGGTGGTGTTTTTCTTGTTTCCACAAATTTTTCTTTTTGAAGATCTTTATCTTTAGATTTTTCTTTCTCTTTCAATTTATCTTTTTCTTTATCTTTTTCTTTTTCTTTATCTTTTTCTTTTTCTCGCTCACGTTCTTGTTCCCGTCCTTTTTCTCTTAACGATTCTCGAGTTCTTTTCCTAGCAATCACTTCAGATTTTTCCTCCTTTTCTTCGGTTTCAACTCTTTCGGAATGTTTTCGTTTTCTTAGAGGTGTAATTGTTGGTGTTTCCACCGCGGCGGTCTTCCCTACTCGAATTCTTCTCCTTGATATTGTCGAAACAGGTGTAATTTTCGATTGAGGTGATGTATTAGTGTTTTTTGAAACGTTACTCCCTCGTGCATTTCTTGGCGTTGATACGATAACCTTACTTTCCATTTCAACTGAATGCTTCTCAATTTCCATGCCTGTATTATTACTTCGATTATTATCTTGATCTTGTCTTTTTGTTTCGCTTACTTCCGTAACATCATTTGCTACCTTTGATTCTTTAGGCACTTTAGATTCTTCTCCTTTTTCATCCTTTGTAGTTTCCTTCTGTTGCGAAGGTTTTATTGATGTCTTTGGTTTTAAAGTAGATGATTTTCGCTGTCCTATTCTTCTACCTCGTGGTTTCTTCTTTATTTTGACCCTTTGTATTTTTTCAACGATCGTTGGTACAGATTTAGGTTCTATCGTTGGAGAAACTTCTGAACTAGCATCACCGCTTTCTTCAGGACTTTGATAAGGATTAGGTATTTGCGTTAATAATGGTATCCATCGCAAACAATCTGGATCGAGTTTAATTCGAGAACTCTTCTCTATTTTTGCCATATGTTCATCAACTTTATCCCAGTCTATTACAATAGCGATTTTAGAATTTCCTTCACCAGGCAAATGAACGGTTTTAATAAATCCTAATAACTGCATCGCTATACTAATATCGTGAGCGGATACACCAGTTTCTTTTGTTATATCAGATATTCTTATGTCAGTTACATTCCTGTGCGCATCTAAATATTCAAGTACAACACTTTTCCAAAAGGAATGGTATGACACACGCCCAAGATCAGATAAAGGTTTTTCCGGGGTACCAGGAATACCTTCGACTTTGGACAAAAGGTAACTGAATTCAATGAGAAATCTGCCAAAACCCTGCCTTTGATACTGCGGCAGCGTCATAATACAAGATACATTATACCTTTGGGCAGGACAGTGTTTCTCTTTACTGAAATATCCTATTAAATGACAGCCTTGTTTGTCATTCTTCGTTACAGCGTAAAATAAGAATGGTTCTACGTCGTAATAAAGAGTTTTGTGATCTAAGAATAATTTTGCCAACAAACATAAGTTTTGACAATAAATCTTGTTCACATTGCCATCGATCTAAAACATAAAATGGTAATAATATGTTAGAAATTATATTGATTAATAAATTATTTTTAATACTTTTGTTAAATTAACATTAAATACCTCAAAAACAGACAATCCATTGCACCTATAAATTTCTGTAGCAGGTGGATGCCTCCATTGACACTTATCCATATGCCTATCTAACACAGCGCGACTTTTTGTATATTTCAAACAAAATTCGCAGAAGAATAATATTGGCAATCTCGCGTATTCTTGGGGAAATGGGCTGGAGTACCACGTTTCTACTTCATAGCGTCCAAAAACGATAGCTGCTGGATTTCGTGTATTGTTGCTACTTGTGCTAGATGTGATATGAATAGACAAAGGTTCTTCATCGTCCCCGGTGGTTACTGTCAACTGTGTTGCTCTATCGCGAGCATCTTTGAATAATTCTACATCTTTTTGTGTCACTCCGGGTGGTAAAGTTTGGGATACAATTGGTTCATCTGTAAAACAAAAAATATAAAGTTCTTTCTTAAAAAAAACATTATTTTGAACAAAATATATACAGTAAAAAAATTATTGTAGTGAAATATCTAACGAATTCAGCTTGATAATTAAACGAAACTTATATGAAACAATAATGATATGAACGATAATATTACGATTAATGATATATGTTTGATAAATTTGGTCTTTCTACGTCAGAATACATACATAATATCTATATCAATGTACTAAATTAATACGTGAAAAACATCTTATTGTTAGTTAAATACGACAATGTCTCTTGCATTTGTAGATGGAATATATGTCTATGTATAATAATATCGAATAGTATATATTCGAACATATTAGAACAATTATCTACAAGACACAAAATTTAAAATCTTTTAAAACTCTGAGGAAATGTTTGCAATCATTAGACACTATAATATTTATAAATTACAGAAATAAATGGAAGGATTTAAATCGTTTAACGAAATTTATCATTAATTACTGTAAACCGATAAAAATGGATTTAATTGGCAAGCAGAGGTTTAACCAATGGCATTAGGAGTCTTAGGCGGCAATAAAAGCTGCGACAAATTGATGTTATTTCTGTTAATATTGTCAGTAGTCTTTTCAACAGCAAAGCTTTAAGGTAAATTTTATGGGATGTGTTGGCAGAGTATTAAACTTGGTTTTTATATTGCGGGGATAATTTTATAATTTGGATTGGTGAGTTACAGCAACAGTGCCTGCTTGATGTCAGCAGCAGCAGGTAGAGGCTTCAGTTTGAGCGGTTTAAAGACGGCTGAGTGAGATATGCCACCAAATAGTCTTTCTTCGCCCTGTAATCTGCTTATTATAGTTACTTCCATATTTTATTGCCAGGATATAAAGGTAAGGGATTGAAGTTGGACAAGGTTTGATGAAGCATCAATTTGTACAAGGATAACAGCATGTTTTCATATGATACTATACCATTTATAATTAAAATCATATTAGAATAATTTTCCGATATAACTTCTTTCAGAATAATCACTTCCGGTTCTTAAAAAAAACAAGCATTTTTTAAATTGTAGATTTTAAATAAAACTTGAAAATTTATGTCTTTATGAAATAAAAATAATAAAAGTATCATATAAAGTTGTGGAAGTTACATGTGTATTGCCGTGTACACTTAAGCATGCATTAATCGCGTGCTTCATCTTTTCGGGATGAGTAATTATAGTGTGTCAATCTTAAATTCAAAACATGCATTACAGTGATCATATAAATGGTATAAAACAAATGGAGACAAATAAAAATGATAAGTTTGCGTATATGTAAGTGTTCCTTTTTTTTTAGAAATAATGCCAGGTAAAGAAATTGTTTCCATTGATTTTACACCAGATGTTAAAAAAACACTTTTAAAAAATTCGTCAAAAAATGAGTCTCTCGAAAATAGTAAAACAATGAAAGAAAAAGTTGTATGAGCCTATAATACAGATATGTGAATGTATATATATACATATAAATGTGAATAAAACAAAAAAGCTCTAGAGCCGGAATATTCGTGTTACGTTGAAAGAAGCTACGCTCATCGGACGCACGTGTACACACACATCATACCACACCACACCGCCAACACATCCACGTGGTGGTGAGCGAGGATTAGATTAGAGGGAAGTCTTCATTGCGACTTGGGTGCATCTCGAGGTTAGGAGTTGTGAATGGGTGGGGTAGACTCTTACCCTTCTTGGTGGAGCAGGGTGTCGCGCGGGGTGTCGTGGTGGTGTTGGTGGTGATGGCGCTAGTACAGGCTCTTGGATTAGGCTTAAGGTTAGGATTAGATTTGACGGAGGAGTCGGAGCACAGGCCGGATTTCGGAGTAGCGGGCGCAGGGTGGCGTGACTGAGCTGCCGCCTCTGAGACCTTTTCTTTTTTTCGCGAGTGTTGCTGTTGCTGTTCGTGCTTCATTGATGAAGACGGCGATGAGGATGGTGAGGATAAATCAACGTCAGCACACTTTACCAAAGATGTATCATCTTTCATTAATTTTCTTCTTTCGTGCTCATGTCTTTTACTATTGACCGCGGTCTTAACTAAATTTGAAGGGGTCATTTTTAGTGGTTTCTCATTATTGTTCATAGAACCGAACAAGCTTTCATTCGAAGGTACAAAAATACCCGGCCTCGGGGTTCTAGATACTAAATCTTCGTTGATACCTTCAGCTTTTCTCCGCTCTTTCGACTTGTTCCTAGCACCAGGCGATACTTCCCTCTTGCCTCTTTGTCCCGTAGTAGTTTTAAAAATTTTGCTCGTTCTATTCCCATCGTCAGTGTTGGACCTTTTCCTTCTGCCGGGTGCGTAATTTGGCGCATGAGCACCAGTTCTCGCTCTACTATTAGTGGGAGCTGAAAAGAAATGACTTAATCCATCGAAGAGGCTTTTCAGTTGACCAGTTCCGGGTTTTATCTTACTATCCATGCTTGCGAAACTATTCGTCGCACTTTTTTGCTTCTTTGTACCATCCAGAATAGCGGCTGGCTGTATATGAATACCAAAGGTCGGTGTATTGCTTACATTGAGTTTAGGTAAAGGCGCACCGAAAGTATTGTTTATATTGCTAAAGAAAGGAGATTCCGTGTTCAACTTGGCAGCAGCCGCGGCGAAGCCCCAAGGTTTATCCTCGTTAAGATCACAAGAAAAGGGGCCCTTTGGTTTCGGCGTTTCGTTCTGCTCCTCCTCTCGGCTTTCTTCTGAGGAAGATGAGCCGCTGGATTCGCTTGAACTATTACCCTCCTCCTCCTCCTCCTCCTCCTCCTCCTCCTCGTCATCATCCGTACTATCACTCCCGTCAGAACTGTCGCTCTCACTAGCCTCACTGCTACTGCTGCTGCTACTACTAGATAGTGGTACACTTTTACTAGGCACGACTTTCTTCAAATTTGCGTTACCCCGTGTCGACCTAGGACTAACGTTCTGTGAGGGTCTACATTTATCACTGCCCCCCACCCGCTTTAATTTGTTGTGATCCGCGTTGAACACGCTCAGCCTAAAGAATTTTTGTTTTTCCTTGGAAATTCGGTCGTTTTTTTCTTCGAGCAGCCTACCCTGGCCTGCGAGTGGGGCGGGGGGTTGTGGTAAAGGAGAAGGAATCAAAGGTAGTTGACGAGGGGAGACAACACCCGCATTACCGTCCGAGCTGCAGTCCACCTGAGCCACTCCTGAGTTTCCTTTCTTGTTAGGGGTTGACGCTATCAGGCTTTTTCTGGATACAGTAGACCTACGGTTATACAACAAGGTAAATTCGTCAGTAACCCATTATGCCTTGTCTTCTTCGGTTGTAATTTCAGACTAACAAGGGAAGGATCTCAAGTGATAAACACTATTCTGATTTATCATTTACATAGGAATAATAATCCTTAGTGATCTTTTTAAAAAAAACATTTTTTTATAAAATACAACACACTGACAGTATTTCCACTGTAAATCCTTCCATCGTAAGTATAATTAAACCGAATAAGTCATCTAAATAATTATTCTCTGATCGCTTACTTTCTATTTTCACGCAATTTGCAGAGTCTTTTCCTCGCACTCGTAGGCGTATCTTCAAGTACAGAAGTATCCTGTGACTTGCGCCTCTTTCCATTTTCCTTGGAAACTGGCGTATGCGCCGTTTGACAATGTCGACATCTCCAAGGCGCTTTACTCTTCTTATCCAAAACGGGATCCAAACAGGTAGGGTGATAACATTTCACGCAACCAGCACACTTTACCAAATAATTCTGAGACTCTCGTTCTAACTGACAGCCCGCACAAATTGACGAACAACCATCGCACGACCATGTTATACCCCTATCAACGAGTATTGAAAGTTCGGGTGGTGCACAGGAATTGTGTAACGCGGCACCGCAAACGCTACACCTGCTCAATTTTTCCGACGTACTGCCACTGGTAGTGCTGTTACGTTTAGTATTGTTGTTATTGCTGGCTACTGTTGCACCAAGACATTCTCTGCATATTGGAAGTGGAGCTGGTAACTGTAAAGAAAATATAAATCTTGATAAAATTATGAAGCGAGGAGATAATAATTAAATATATACGAAAAGAGTTTGAATAACGTCGTCAACATGACAATTCAATCTTAAGTGGCCGTTAAAGATTGTTAAGGGTAAGCAAGCAATCATATACCCTTCACTATGTAATATAATCTATCTTTCTGAGACGGCGAGAAAAGAACAGGCGATAAATCATAGAACAATGTTGATGTTAAGCTTTCTACTATAAATAGCTTAATCTAGACACGATGGTTTCTACGAGACAAGAATGTAATATCATAATCAAGCAGTTGCAGATCACAACTACAATGTCATGGAAAGCTATCATAACAGCTGATATTTTTTTATTGTGAAGGAACGTTTACGTATAAACTTCACGTTGGTTTTGTAAATTTGTTTATTTGATTGGCAAACAAGTACAAATATTTGTGTAAAGTATCAGAGCAATCGAGTTTGGATCATAAAACGTAACTCTCATCGCAGTACTATGACCTTCGCTACCACTACTTGCGCCAACACCGCCATCATATCCTTTGCACGTTCGACACAACGAGGGTGCATCTTATTAAAGGTATAAGCCCCTTCATTCTCAAGGTATAACTAACGCGTGGAATTAATTTAGAGCAAATTTCAATAAGCGTGAAAACAGAAAATATAATAAAAAAGCAAAACGAAAATGTGGAGAGAGCTGTTAATAATTATAAAAAATGATAAAATCAAATTTTATTCGTATCATTATACTACTTTTTTCTATATCTTTTTACCGAGAATAAATGACAAGGAAAACCCCGCACAACAAATTAATATCCTTCTCACCCATATCTGAATAGTCACTTCTCTTAAATGCTTAGACAGACTTCTTAGCTTCCGTAACGAAAACTTTTTTTTTTACTTGATTTTATCTAATTTAACAAGGATCGTAAAGCGAAAACGATACCCTTTCCACTTTATACTACCTTACAAAGATTATTTCAAAGAAATTGTGAATATGTAGTCAAGCAACGGTTAGATTATCCTACTTCAGTAAAAACTAAAAGGCCATATGGCGTGATACCTGTCACGCATGTTGCATTTCACGCTTGGCTCTGCTACGAACACATTAAAATACGCGGTACGCGATGAGTTCTATTTGATTGTAAGATAATATTCAATATTTGAATTTTCAAACTAAATAAATAAATTAATTAGAAGAATATCTCAATTGCAATATACAAATTTATTTGTAAATTACTCCCTGAACTTAGCTCAAACACACGCGCGCATTATATGTATATTAGACATAACAATTAATTTGGTGCTTTGATTATTAAAATCGTCATTTGTTCATCAATGAATTCGGCAGTTGCTTGAAAGATGGAACAAAGTCATCGAAAATATAAAAACTATTTAGAAAAATCACAGACGTATTATACTTTACAAATAAATACTAAATTTGTTAAAAAGGCATTGAGTTAATTGCTACACCTCTAATATATTTATATATCATAATAGGAACAAATACGATAGGAAGTAACGGTAAATACTCGTAGTATTTCTTTAATACATAACTAGTATCATGCAATTCGATCGATACCGAGCTCGAAAAGATATTGAGCATGCAATACGATGCATTACAAACTGGCGAATGCACATAGTTACACGCAATTCAAACAGCTGGCAAATGCTTTTTATTAATAATGAAATACGAAAGGTCGACGTACAAGCTAACGTACGCACTTCTTACGCTTAATTTTATCGTTATTACATAATCGTACGATGATCTATGAGAGATCTTGGGAACAATCAAGGTGATAATCACGATTTTTCAAATCGCGTGAAAATATCACTACGAGGAAAATAATCATGAACTCGTGACATTTGAGGTTAACGATCTCTTGAGAATCTCGTTATATACAGGGTGTACTCGAATTGACGGTACAACCGCGAAGATTATGATTTTACATGAGAAAATAAGTAAAAAATGAAGAATAAAATTTGTCCACACACGGGACACCGTTACCGACTTTGAAAGTTCGCAAGGAACGCATGCACTCAATTACGTTTCCACTCCACGGATTTCGCTGTAGACGATACCTGCTCGGATTTATGTTTGTAAACATAGCCGAGAATTATACGTAACGTCATCACATTTATTTGTTGTAAAATTAAATAGAAAAATAAAAAAAACACGATATTTAACAAGAATTAGATAAAAAATATACTGCAGCCAATTTATACTGTTATCTTAAAATTATGTGCAAACAAAATTATAAAATTTGCAAGGAAATTGAATGATTTCCTTTATACGTAAATATATAAGTGTAAAAAAAGGCGAACGAGTTTTATAATAAATATTATATTTTATCACTTTTAAATACGTTTAAAAAAAAAAAGATCCATAACGTTGGGAACATAATAATAGTTCATGGTTTTAAGCTGTTTCACAAAGTTTCACAACTTTGCATTTCAATGGAATAAATAGATGCGTAACAGTCGGAAAGAGAGTGCATGTGACGTGTTCCATCTTTCGGTCCAACGACCTGTTGCTCTATAGATGCCTACGGAGAATCAAAAACCGTCGTTGTACCGTTCGATTGGTCGATCGGATTATACGTAGTCCCTTTCTATGTTATATATTATACTATAAGTACTTAGATCGAAATTTTCATTTTATTTTGCTAACGAACGAGTTAAATTCGCATTCCACATCTGCAAGAATAATTTTTGTTCTCCATACGCTAGGTACATTACGTTTAAAAGAAAGAGACAAGAGGGATAAAGGAGGAAAAAAACAAACTGGAAGAGAAAAGTATGTCGATCTACGTTGATACGAACGACGACGTATCGTAATTTACATTTATTGAAAAAGACGACAGTTAGTTATATATATCCAAAAAGGAGAAGAAAAAAAAAAAAGAAATGTGTAAGCAAGATTATTTTTATGAATAAAGTTAATATTGAAAAATGCGCGGGAAAGGGAGAACACGTGCAACGTGGCGACGCATAACGGCGAAAGGAAAAAGCTATATAGGTAGGTAGGAGAACCACACCACGATTGGCAGTCTCGCGTCTGCGTACACCGTTTTCGAGATTACTCCGCGTTCTCCGACAGCGGACAGCACGTAAAACACGAACGCCGCAACGGGCCACGCGAGCAGGTGAGAAGAATACGAAGGTGGGGGGAAGGTATGTATGTATGTATGTATGTGTATACGTCGAGTGATTCCATGCGCGCAAAGGATCAATAAGAGAAGCGATATACAAACGACTCGCCGGAAGTCGGTCGAGATAGCGCATCGTCGTTCCCCTCTTTGCCTCTCCCATAGCTTTCTTCATCTCTCTCTCTTTCCCTCTCCCTCACCCCGAACAAACAGTTTCGTTCAAAAGAGAAAGAGATGAAAGGATTCTATGGCCTTACGCCTCCTCCTCTCCTTCTCTTCCATACCCTTCCACCTCTCATACTACAACACTACGCTCCATACATTCTTCCTTCCCTCTCAACCAAGAGACTTCTCGAGGCGTGGGCATACGGCGTGACTTGACCAACCGCGCAAAGAAAGGACTGGTAACAAGCGCGTAATATTTTCTTGCTTGATTCGTACGAAAAGACATTGCGCGTGATACCCCGCGCACCGTTGCTCCTAACCACCGTGTTCGGCCATCTTTGCTGTTTTAGTTTCTTCTTTGTGTATTCGTCGGTTCGTTCATTTGTTGGGGGGGTTCATGTTAATATGTCCTCTCTTTTTTCACGTATATGAATAATTTTCGACATTCCAAAAAATCAAAAACTAAAGGAAACTTTATTCCGCTCATTCAATCACTTACTATGACCTTTGCTAATTGACTATTATTTATTTATTTTATTCTTTGTCACAATTTTATATCGTGATCCTATAATTTAATAGAGCTCTCGAATATTTTTGTTGATATATGGACATATAATTTTTTTTTATTTATATAAGATCTGTATTACTTTACGATTGCAGGAAAATTTAATTCACCTTAATTGATATGGATTATTAAGGAGTTCTATAAACGAAAACACAATAATACAATGTATGTTTTTAAAAAAGAAAAAACAGGGAACCAACTACTAACTGACGCAAATGCCGAAGAGTTTGTTACAGAATTTATGACTACTCACAATCAGAAAGAGAAAAAAAGAGAAAGGGTGGGAGTAGTGTTGGTACGCCAACCGCGAAAAATGTATCGACCCGTTACCCTTTCGCTGTACGATTTCATTCCATTTTTACGCCACTGTTAGCGTTTATTATTTCAATAAACTTGATTTAAAATGCATTTTTTTCCACACTGCGATGATATGTCATTCGAGAAATATTCACCATCTTGCTGCTAATCATTTCTTAGAGAGGTTTTACATTCTATCCTTTTATGCATACTACAACTGATTAAAATTGCCAACTATTCTTTTGTGAGTCATCCGAGTCAGTGACATAAGAAGTAACAAACTATTTCAACAAAGAAATAATTTTAACGGAATTTTAAGATAGTGAATCGTCGAAAAAAAAACTTGAATTTGTGAATAATGTTAACAATAAGATAAAAATGCTAACTAAACGTTAGTTTGTTCTTTACGATAAACTAGGCTGATATGTACAATTTTTTTACAAAACACGTGATCACAATTAATTGCTATACATTGTTCCACTAATTAGAAAGATTAAATACATATTAATATTCAAAGAAAAATGTCTGGGAACAATCTAAACAGCCTTTAACAATATCATATATAAAATATGTGCATAGTCTAATGAGTCGTAGTATTTTAATAAAGATAAAACCTTGCTGATCTTGTAAGCGTAGCATTCCACCTACGAATATTTTAATTGAAAAAAACATTTAGCAAACTAACCATGTGATCATCGACATCTTTATTGCCATTGACGATTATAAATATGAACGAAGCGCATTTAAGATTAATGGATCGTCCTCGATCTATTTTTCAGCAAGAATTACGAACAAACGTATTCGTGATTCTAGGTGAGCTGAAGATTTGGCTAATAGAAATTGAAATTCTAGCTACTTTCTTTGGGGTATCATCAAGCGTACGCATTTTCGAGATAAGAAAAGGGATAAAAGGCATAGGAACGTCTAGTTTCCCTTATCAAGTTGTCAAGTTCAAGGTCACGAAAAGCGCACTGCATCAATGAAATACGAGGATTAATATTACTGACCTTAGGCGCAGGAGTTTCCTGAGGTTGGCTCTGATTGGCAGCACTATCGGTACCACCAGATTTCTTGTGATATGGAGGCCTGTCGGGTTGCCTGAACAGCCTACCATCTTGAAGAACGAATCCTCTTTCGACCGCTCTTTTTGCGGAGATTCTCAGTGCTGTCCTGAGATCGCCTTCAGCTTCCTCTTCTACTGTGTGACTCTGTCTGATATACTTTTCGATGTTCTTCAGACTTGAGCCATCTCTTTCACCAAGCTCTCTCACAGCCTTGCCTAAGACTTTACTTAGGTCAGTCCCTCTACCAACTTTCAATGGTTTAGATTGCAAACCACCGGGATCTTTATATGATGATTGGCCCTTGTTGAAGATTTTAAGAACATCACCTCGTTTGACGGCCACCTCGAGGTGTTCCCCGATCTCTTCCTCGTGAAAATTATGATGCTGTCTTATTGCATGACATATACGTTCGACGCTCGGCCTTTGTTTCTGGCTACGGATCTTTCGTATTGCGTCCAGAAACCAGACCGACCATGTTTCGGCTGACTTGCTCTCATCCATTTCGGAGAATCACCGGAAGCAAGGCTACCGGAGAGAGAGAGAGAATTGTCTCCGAGCCCGATATATTATATATCGAGGCTCGGCTATGTTTGGTCCCGAACTCGCGGCATTTTTTCACATCTTACCAACGGCAAAGTCCATTTTATCATTCACTTGTGTCGCTTTCTTTCCTAATTTCTATTTCTTCTCTTATCACCTTTTCTATTTTTTTCTTTTTTTTCTTGCTTTCCCCGAGAGATTTCCTGAAAGTAAAAAAATAAAGAAAAATATTTAAGTATTCGTGTTAGTTTAAAAAATCGAATTGACATATTAATCGTTAAAAGTCAAATCGAGCATAACACGTAATCAGTCAATCGATCAACGAGACGATTATTTTAAAAGACGCGGCCGGCCCCGGCCATGTTACGAATACGAAAAGTATTCGGGCGAAAGTCTCACGGATTGCCACGTTGATCCCAACGATCGATTCTCCTGCGCATTGCCACTTTATCTAGATAAGATCTAGAATTTATAGCGGGTCATTAAAAAAAGATCAATGATCGAAAGTATTTAAAAAAATTCATACGTGAAAGGAAATCTTGTTCGAATTAACAGACGCAGGGTAATTAGGTTTTATTTTGATCAAATTTTCAAATAAAAGTGTAATTTCAGTAAAATTCATATAAATTAATGAAAAGTTTGTTATGGCTCCTATGTGTAATTGGACCAAGTTATATAGAAAGCACATCAACCAACACCCTTAATGATCTGAAAGATTTAAAAAAGAAAGTTTCACGATTTTAACTTAATACAAAAAGTGGCTTTATTTCTGTTGGATCATTATTAGTTATTCGATATAATCAGTAATAAAATTTATATTATATTTATACAATTTGATTAAATTTGTAAGTCTGAAATAGAAAGAACGGATTAGTAAGCTTAATGATTGTATAATGTAAAAGTTGTTCTATAAGTTGATAATTTCTTTTACCAAATAAAGATAAGTTTTTGCATAACTCTATTACCTCAATTTTTATTAGTTTATTAAAATCTTTTATATTCGTAATATTATTTATAAATTTGAAAAATTGAATTTCTTATAAAAAAAAAAAAGAATATGCAAAAGTGATTCACACAAGGAAAGTGATTTAAATAATTACGTAATATGTAAAAACGATACTTATTGATAGAACTTAATCAGAAGTTTGATCATGTCTTTCTTTCCCACGTCCTTTGACGCGTTAGCCTTTATCCTCTAGCTTTTACTCGACAATTCTACGTACCAATACATAGTATTATATCGATTAACAATCGATCGGTGAAATATTCGTGATTCCAAAGCTTGACGAAAAGCATCATCATCATCATCATCATCATCATCTAACCTAACCTTCAAAAGGTTAAAGTATCGGTTCGAGGACGAAGGAAAGGATTTTAAAGGTTGCCATCTATCTAGTGAAACGAACACGATCACGAAACTATTACGTCGTAAAACGATCTCTCAGTTTTCTCCGACTTTCTCCTATGAGTTTTAGATATTATTCTCCCTTCCCTCTTCAACCACACCATAGAAGAAAACGAATACGTGGAATAAAAGTAATATATTAGAGATACAAAGAACGATGAAAATTATTTCTAATCGCGAGCTAATGTATTACAAGTAACCATATTGCACAACACTACTAACCCGACCTATGGGCAAATGCGAGATCTCAATAGTTTGATCTCGCATACGCACCTAATAATATTACACATACCAAATACAGGATGTTTGAAAAAAAAAAAAAACCATTCAATATTTATACAGTATATAGAACACGCTATACTGATTAAAATTCTTAGTAACCATAGGTTGAAAAATCAAACGTTTCTGATATATTAACATTTTATTAATATTAGTATCATGGTTTACTTGTTGGCTTCTAAGAACACTTAAACACTGTATTCAGTCAAAGATAGATTAGACATGGTAGACCAGTTGCATGGCCCACTTGATCCCCCAATTTCATCAACCCATAGCATTCCTTTCTTTCTAGAATATTTAAAAATCAAAATATATTGTTCGTTGATAAATGACTTAGAAGAATTACGAAATCAAATCTACAATGTTTGTTTCATCGTCTAACAGAGATGTAGAATTTTTTTTGAGAAAGTTTGCAATTTTGTAAGAAAATATTAAGCGTTTATAAAAAGAGAAGGAGAACACGTGGAACACCTTCTGTAAATCTAAAAGCTAGTAGTAGTAAATCAATTATAATACTTTAGTAAAAAAATTGTTATATTTCAGAAATGGTTGACTTTTCGACTTATTATTACTAAGACTTTTTTTTATTACTTACAGTTAGTATAGTGTGTTATTATTATTATTATTATTATTATAAGCTTATTGTTGCAAATACTAAATACCGCCAATGTTCCTAACATCAGATCTCTCCTTTCGCGACTCTTGTACCTCATTTCGTTTAGATTTATTCTAATATTAATCTTCCCACCTACGTCTTGATCTACCCAATAGTCTTTTCCCATTAGGTTTACAGTTTAATATTTTATACACGATTCGATCTTTATCTATACGCACCACGTAACTTGCCCATCTTAATCAACGCAATTGTATGACATTAATGATATCCGGACTACAGTATAATTGGCGCATTTCTACGTTATGATGATTGTTTGAAGTACTTTTTTGTTCGAATATCCTAAATTTTGTCTCGTCTTATAACATAAGCAACCATAGTATTTTCAAAAGGAAATATCTCAGAACCGATTTAGGAATACGTGGCGCTTCTAGACCAATTTAATTTTATGTCTGCCTGATTAATTTGTTTTTATTGTTTACTTTTATTAAAACAATACGGAACCTGATACAAAAATTCAAATGGATAAACCATAAATGAAAAATGTTAAAAACAACACGTCCCTTTGTAATAAAGCTTTAAAGGTTATTACTCGCACCACAAACGCTTCTATTATCTGGTATTCTTTAATAATATTACCTTTTATACAATGTTAGCGTTCTTGGTGCGCATATGTTAATGCCTCTGGTGCTTAAATCTCGAGCTGGTCGTATCAGACGAAAGATTTATCTTGGAATTAAACGCTTTAGTCTATGAACGGTTCTTCAATTCTTCTTTTAACTTATTATCGTTGTATCATAACCAACTATTAGAAACAATGTCCCAACTACGTGTGAACAAACATTAAAGCTTTCAATAGGATGAGGAATACGTTCTGATCCATAACTTCGAGTCACGAAAACTCGATCGTTAAACATGGATGCATTATCGTAATCCTACAAGTAACTACGATATACCAAAAGCCACCCACCAACTCGAAGATCTTTCCATCAGACGTTTCACGATCTTTCTCATATTTCTATATTTTTTTTCGCCTCTTTTTACGCTTATGATAGTCAATCTAATTTATCAACGTCTTTATAAAATATTAAATAAACGAGTTTGAAAATTTTTATCTATTATTTGATCTTTGTTTTTTCCTTAGAAAAAAAAAAAAAATGTTAATAGAAAATTAATTGTGTCAATTAATAATGCAGAAATCTATCAACCTTCAAAATGACAAGCAATTAGTTAAACGTAATGGTGAGTCTCATAATTATATGATTTAAAAAAAAATAAGCAGCAAATTTACAAAGCAATAAAATTATGAAAACTAGCAAGTCATAGTTGTTCAACTGTAGGTCAGTTCACAAAATTGTAGGTCATTGAAGTTTGATAGCTTACTGCATAATTTGACCGAATTAATGATATTCAAGTTTAAAATTAGGAATATTTAAATTGTCCCGTTAAATCGATACTGTCAACTTGTATACCCCACGTAATCGTCCAAATGCAAAATCGATCAATCAATCAATCAATCGGTTGAATGGCAAGGACTTTTAAAAATCTTCTCGAAAAGTTAAAAGCAACGCGATATCGTTTGTTTCAATTCATTTCGAAAAATATAAAAGCGTAGCGATAGCGTTCGTTTCAATGCATGTCAATAGTACAAGCGCACCATCAATTGCGCAACACAGTCCGATACTCTAGCACTCATTGTCAAACGGTTAATACCTCGTATCAACGAATGTCACAAACGTATATATTCATTTTATCAAGATTTAAACTTCGAACCTACTTAAAAAACTTTCTTAGCCAACAATTTTTACAATATCCTATTTTAAAACAAAGATATTTGAAAGAATATACAACAAAATTATAAACTAGTAAATAACGAGCAAATTTATCCAAAATTATTGAGAAAAAAATTAATTAATAGAAAAGAGACGACATAATGAGAATAAAATAAAAGGTTTAAACCAACGTTTCTCAAATTATGTTCAACGAACAGCTAATATATATGTTACCGGAAAAATGGGAAATGCAGACATTGCCTAGGACAATACATGGCGCACAATACATGCGCAATACATGACGTTTTTAGGCACAACGAAGGAAACAGAAGAATTGTTATCTTATCTGGTATAATATAGCGCATAGTATAGCTGCACGCATAGTTTCAAAAATCCGCGCACAAAAAACCCGCTCAATGTTTCGCTTTTATGTGTGGTTGGTAGCGGAGTGTGTGTTGTGTGTCTGTTGCCCGATAAGTCCGTAACAATTCTTCTATTTCCTACGTTGCCTAAAAACGCCATGCATTGTGGGCAATACTTAGCAATTGCTAACAATGCTGGATTTCCCACTTTTCCGGTAACATATATATATAATTAGCATTCAGTGTTACGATTTTTTTTCGTTTGCATTTTGGAAAAGGAAAACGTTACATTTATCTTAAAACGTCCTGATATAATTAAGTAATTAAGTTACACTTTAATAATGTTATATCAAAAATGTGTCCCCTCGATTAGAAGACCCTAAACAGCCTAAACGCTTACGGCAAATCACAGGGAAACGAAATGCAGCTGCAATACGAGTTGACCTAGGCCAGGACCGTAAACACATCCCCTCCTTCCACCCTTTGCTTTCGCACGCGGATGTACGATAATAAATATTCTTCAAGAGAGTTTTACCGGCAATGGAAGAGCCGAAACAGAAGTTGGTAAGAGAGATAGGAAGGAAAGGGTCGATCTGGGTAGAGTTGGATGGCGTAGAAAAAGAGGTAGTAAAATCGAGTCTTTAAATTGATTCTACTCTTCTCAACCTCATTCTATCTCTCTTTCCCACTCGTATACTTGATTCAAGTTAACTACTATGCTGTTTTCTTGCCATGTGAATACTTCGTCGGCCTCTATATATCATTCTCTAAGAAAACGAACTTGTTTTCGAATATTTTTACAGCAAGTTCGTGTTCATTCTTCTTTTAATGTACGTACAGTGAACCACTTGTAAAAAATTACACAAATTTACAGTGTGGAATATTCGTAACCACTCCACACTGTAAATTTGAAATAAGTGATATTTACTTGTAATATAAAGGATCAAATTTTTATGGATTATCAAGCTTTCAAATTAGTATCAATTTGATTGCATAAGAACATTTTATTTGTCGAGAAATATAATTTTACTTTAAATGATAGAAAATTGATGTCACAAGAATATTTGTATTTATTGTACGTAAGATGTAATAAAAATATAGTGAGGGTTTTTTTTTTTTTTTATTAGTACTTGGTTGATCCTCCCTTGCATCTTATAATACTTTTGAAATGATTGGGCATAATTTGTAAGAGCAATTTTCTTATCAGTTATGTTAAATTTTACTTCTTTTATAATAAAATGTTCTTCTGCAATCCTATTTTTATATCAATTTAAAAAAATTTAATATTCTTAAAATATGTTTCTCTGTGTACACACATAGGAATTTTGAAATATTGTATTAAAAGAAAATAGACAGTGAGAATATAAATACTATCGTGACTCACTGTATATTGTAGCAATGAAAACATAGTTTCTCGTGATACAAACTTTAGAATTATCACGACACGTAAGCAAACGAGAAAAATATATAAGTAAATGTAATTTTTGTCATTCAATATGTAATACAAGTGATATCAGAAGATATCTCTATTGTACATCTTATGTGTAAAAATAAAAATATCGTTATCTCGTTTGCTAGAATCGATTTTATGCTTGTTAAAAATCAATTGAAACTACGATTATGTATTAAACGACACACAGCTGAATAATTAGGTATATTTACCATAAAAAAAAGTTTGTAAATTAATGAATGAATTCTATAATCAATAATTCTTTCGAATGACGCAAATAGTTTTTAATTACAAGTTACGTACGGCGCAATATATTTGACCCGCGTTCCTTGTTCGCGCATGCGAGATAGAAAAGTTTCCAAGTCAAAATAAGAAATGATTTTATAAAAGCATGTGGTTATAAATTTACATTAAGTTTGTGTATACTCAAAGAAGATCATATATCTCTCGTTTTTTCTTTCTTTCTTTATCGGAACAAAACATATGTATTAAGATCCTTCCACCATGTAATATGGAATAACAAAAAATTCCAAATATGATAATCGATGGAAATAGAATTCTTCAGTAACTTATTATATTCTAAAATAATAAACGAATTTATAGTAAATTTATTTTTTTTTTTTAATCAAATTCTATTAACACGTTGCCTGTCGCATAATTAAAGTAAATATCGATACTGATAAATTTTTAAATAATACCATTGTTTTTATAAAGGTTTGAAGAAAATAATGACATACAGAACATGCCAAAATAATTTTATAATTACAATTATAAAATATGAATGATACGTGACGACATTTTTTCTGTACGTAATTGTTTATAAAAATAAATGCAATTTTCATTGTCAGAACATTTCACAAAATATATCGCTAACTTTATCCTAAAATTGGGAATTAAAATATTGTTCGTGTTACTTGTTTGTATAACATCATTTAATTTACAACAGAAGTAATCGATTAAAGCTCTATTGCCAATTTCCTGTAACATTTTATAATTTTACGCAGTGGTGAGCTATAAGCAATCATTTGATCAGACCAATCAATTATAGATTTTTATAAATTATAATCTATTACCATTTTTGGACAGTTTGAAACAACTGATAATCACCCGGTGACCTCACCACAAATAATGCATTAAACACAATTGTACAACTCTCTTTATCTGTTGTAAACAAAATTTCAGCAAAATATGCATCCTATAATAAAAAATGACGCATGCGTCACGGGCAAATCACGTAAAAATACGCGGTGCGGTCAACGTGTTAAACGAAATACTACCTGATATTTTTTCAAATTAAAAAATTAACTGGATTAACTGGAAATTAATTAAATTTAATTTTTAATCAACTAATTACTTGACCTTAACAATAAAAATGATCCTCTCTCTTGATAGTTTCATTAAACTATTAAAATAAACTTCATTTAATGTTGCAATTTAAAGATAATTAAGCCTCGCAGATTACGTCAAAAGCAGTTGCCCCAAATATAGATAAACAATTAATTAAAGAGAGAACGTATTCAGAAAGAGATCTCGCATATAATTCGCACTTTAAGTCGTCTATATTTCAACAAAGCTTCTTCACACAAGTCGTAACTAAGACTTGAAAATGAATTGACGACCTTGACTCGAATTTGCTAATCAGCCAATTACCGGTACTGATTTCAACAAATTGCGTACCTCGTATATATATTTTTTTTTAACAGGCACCAACTAACTGTGCGCTACTTCCTATTAACGAAAATAAAAAAAAAAAAAAGCACAGCGAGATGCGACGAAAGGCACACGACGACCCTCCCAAGTATACCTCCTCCTGTTATAACCATCGAGCAATCTCAACAATCGTCTTTTTTCACCGTGGGAACGACTGGAAGCTGATAAAAAAGACGGAAATTGAACGAAATACCACGTCACACTTGACACCCGCGCATTTATATTTCCCCCTTCCCTCCTCGTTTCGCTGGACCGCGAAATTTAAATTTAATATTACCAATTTAATAGATCGCAAATAAACACACACATAGGACGAACAGTTTAGAAGAAAACATACTTCTCGTTTATCTAACACCCATTGGTTTGACCGAAAATATTCGTTTATCGTTTGCTAAATTTAGATCATAAAGTAGTAGTAGTAATAATAATAAGAATAATAATAATAATATGAAGTGGAATAAGAAAACAAACAATATACCATTAAGTTAATTTTAGTATGTTTAAGATTAAAATAATAATGAAAGATTGGGCGAAATTTTTTTTTAACCGAAAGAACACTTTTAAAAATGTACAGTTAATTCGAACCGACGAAGAAAATAGACGAGTAGAATTGAAAATAACAACTTTTATGAGGTTACGCGTCGTATTGCCTAATTTGTTTGGAAATAATGGATAGATCAAACTAACATGACAAGATGATATATTAGACGTGTATCATGAGATTCGAAACGATCTGGAAAAAAGTAAAACAGACGTGTCGAAAAATAAAGGAAGATTGTATATACTTATCGTATTCGATTGGATCAAAACTAGAGTATCACTAAATCGAAGGGGTCTTGTTGGTTAAAAAAGTCAAGAAAAAATCGGGACAGTGAGAGGAAGAGAGAAGTTGCGAAAGAAAAAACGAGACGGACAATAAGAGATCAGTCGCTACTATGTTGAACGTATGTAAGCGAGTACGTCAGTAGTACGATACGTATAAACACGTAGGACTTTCGCGATCTTGTTGGAGCGAGTGTAAGAGTAAGAGAGAGATAACGAGATAGGGAGATAGCAAGATAGCGAATGAACGAACGAACGTGCGAGTGAGTAAGTGAGTAGCAAGCGAGCGAGCGAGCGAGCGAGAGAGAGAGAGAGAGAGAGAGAGAGAGAAACGGAAAGAGTCTTTCTCGTTCTCCTTGTCTTATTAGCCCAAAGGAAAAAAGAGACAAGGAGAAAAGAGTCGTCGTGGTAGGAGCAGCGATCGAGTCCGTCGCTTGCTTGTCCGTTTGCTTACTCGTCGACTCGTTTCTTCTTTCGACTATAAGAGAAAGAGAAAGAGAATAAGAGCGAGGCAACGATGGAGCCGTGGGCGAAGAAAGACCACTCTCTGCAGCCAGCTGTAAGTACTTGTTGGGTCCTCTCGCCCGACATGACCCGACGACAACGAACCGATGACGATGACGATGACGATGACGATGACGACCGATGGATCGAGTGAAATCACGCGCGCTAGATGGAGAGAGCGGAAGAGAGAGAGAGAGGGGGGGGGAGAGAGAGAGAGAGAGAGAGAGAGAGAGAGAGAGAGTGTGAGAGAAAGAGAGAGAGCGCACGATCGACCACCTCCTGGCGACCGACGGCTCGTGCCCATTTTCGAACAAAAATTCCGTCGCTTAATGAATCAGCCGATCTTACGTTTAATATTAATTCGTGTATTTTCGTTTCCCAAAAAAATCGCTAAAAGATAGCCAAAGGATGACGATGTAACCGAACGCACAATATTCGTCCCCTCACCGCTCGAAAGAAGGCATCGCGTTACGCGACGGCCGAACAACGTTTCAGAAGCCCGTCGGGCAGCCATCTTGAGTAGCATGGCATGGTACGGCACGATACGACACGGCTCGTTTCTTCCTACATTCCTTCTTTCGTTACTTCCTTTCTCTATATTTTATCTACCTATCTTTATTTTTTCCTCCACACATTTTCGCGCGTTCTCGAATTATCAAATAATTACGCCATTTATTTTTCCCCGCAATATTTTTCATTAACTCATCTAAAAGACGAAATTCCATTTGGACGAGCATCGTCGTCGTTTTTTTAGTGAATGAATATAAATAAAAAGATGATAATAAAAATGAATAAAACGATGAATACTATGACTATAATACAAACGGAAACTCTCTCTTATGATATTACTCTCTCTCTCTCTCTCTCTCTCTCTCTTTCACATACCACACCATACACACACGCACTCTCTCTTTCTATCTAGATCTTTCTTATTCTATTTCCAAAGAGAGAGAGAAGCAAACACTTCCTACGAAGAGCTGTGTATATTCCGAGCAATCTTTCATCTTCTCTTCCTCTCTTTCTCCTTCTCTACCATCGATTCCTCGTCTTTCTCCTCCTTCACCTTCTCCCATTCTGGTACTTGTACAACCGCTGCTACTACCGCTTCTGTTACTTAAACTACTGCTGTTGCTATTGCTATTGCTGTTGCTGTTTTTTTACCTGGTCAAAATAATTCCACTTATGATGTATCCAGGATAACGACGATACTCCAGAGAAAACACAATTGTTAAACACTTAATTGCGTCGACACGCGCTTCGCGCTTAATCACCGATCACCAATTATCTCGCGACAACGGCGTCACATTTCACACAAATCAACAAAGGTTACCCACTTGACAAAGATGGCAGTCATCGACAGGGGTTAGATACACTACGCGCACGCGGTGAGAGCGAACTGCGCACACATTGCGCGCTCCTACGGCGCGGCAGAACGACGAACGATGTAGAACAACGAAGCAAATAGCGAATCAAATAACGAACCCAACTCTGAATTGCGGACGATGAAACCCGTACATTCACTTCAGAATATATTTGCGCGGCACGCGTCTTCGCCTCGACCAATCACCTCTTCTTAGCCAATCGCTCTCTCCATCGTCTAGAAGTCCTGTTTGCTCTCCTCGGCTCTACACGTGCGTATCCCACGGCATTGCGTGCTACTACCCAAGATCCTCTTTTCCTTCCCACTCCTCAACCTGAAGACGAATCGAAAAGAAAGAGGGGGTACGAATAACAATTACTAAACTCGTACATCGTACACAAAAATAATTTGCGTTCTGGAAAATACTAAACGCGCCCATTAACAGGCTTACCAATTTTTCTACGATCGAGAATATCTAGGGAATTTGATCAAATGCTTTTACTTACCTTACACCTGCCCCTTATTGCGTCATTCTTTTTCCATGTCGCTGAACTTTTTACTTTGATTAATATATTTAGTTATTTGCTCCAATGAAAAATTTTCAAACAAAACCAAGATTATCATTCGTCGTAGAAATAAGGAAAAAAGAAATAGAGGGTCGAACAAATTCGTTTTTAGCGATTCAACGATTTAAACGTCGACTCATTCGTCGTTTTATACGTGTATTCGCCGATATTTAACTAACAACCAATTTTCAGCCCCATAGACGATACTCTCCGTAAACCTTCACTCGACCGACATTTTATTTTTAATAAGAAGAGGGATGTTGGTATTAACAGGAAGTTGGCAATGCCGAATGCACTGATTGGTGATAGTCGATTATATTTCATTCTAGAAACGAGCCAATTATTATGCTTTGAGGCTGATGAAAAACTTATGAATCTATGCAAGTTTGTTAGAAACATAAATCGGCTTTCCTGATTGGCCCATTTAACAATGTTTCGTTTTATGATGCAAATAGCTTGTTCCTATCCTAAACCCATCGGAACCATTTATTTTCTAATGTAATACTATCGTGATCGACGACTTGTATAGGTTAGAATTGTATTTATGCATTATATAACTCTCCAAAGGATTCAAATATTTCAATCATGTAAATCAAAACGAATAGTAATTCATTTTAAACCCCCCGGACTTGTTCCTATGTATAGTATAATAGCTAATTGTAGATATTAAGCATTTTTTTGTATTATGACTCATAATTTAATTTTCAAATGATAAGCAATTATTCGTTCAATTCAATTGTTGTCTTAAAACGTGTTTCATCGTTCAAAATAAAATATTGATATACTTAAAAAAAATAGTATATTGTAACGCTAATATATGTATATTATAAAAATAATTAAAATATAGTTCTTCCGCCAAGCAATATTTACAAATATAGGTAAAACATTATAACATGAATGCAACAAAATTTTATGTAATATAGTAATATTAATAATGTAGGAATATATTAACAATACATAAAATATAAAGTAAAAAGTTATTAAGGTATTTATTTAAGTACAGGATTTACAATTGCTAATAAGTCTATATTCAATCAAAGTTTAAAGTCAGGTTTGCCATTGTAAGTACATCCAGATGTTTGTACGATTTGTGTGGCAGCCCAAATGCCACACTTTATACATATTTCTATATCTTTCCCTTGAATAAGTTGTGCAAGAAAACCTGAAAATATTATATAAATTAAAATTATATAAAATAATAATTGCATTATAAAAATTAATAAATATCCACAACTGATATAATCTACCTCCTACGAATGCATCTCCAGCACCATTAGTATCAATTACATTTTCTTCTGGGATTTTGGTAACAGAATATTCTCTTACTTCATTGTCTTTAACTAAAATAACTGGTCCAGAACCTTGAGTAATTATGACAATCCGATTCCTCTTTTTATTGACTTTTTCCATACGAGATATTTTCAATGCTATCTCTTTTCTGTCTATTGTCTCAAAATCATGAGTTTTAGCAAACACATCCGCTTCTGTCTCGTTACCAAACAAAATATCTATATAAGGGAAAGCATCTTCTAATGGTTTTTTAAAAATTTCGGATATAAATGGTGCACTGAGATTCATTATGAACATTTTATTGTTTTCACATGCATGCTTAGCCACTATTTGAATTACTTCTGGATTAACGGTTAAGAAAAATCCCTGTAATATCAAAATCAAAAATCGAATTCTTCTTAGATATGATCAATAAAAAGAAAAATATAAAGTAGCAAAGCACATGGAATATAATTGTATATATACTTACAGAAATATAAATATATTCAGCAATTTCTATAAGTTTCTTGTTTTCTGGTATTTCTATATGCGAAGTTGAGAAACAGTTTGCAGCTGCTAAATTAGCGCACAAAGATCTTTCCTTTCCGGTGATAAGAACAGCACAAGTTCCAGTTGGTTCCTTATCCGTATATTGATAGCAAACATTTAAGCCATTTGTAACAGCTCGCTCTTCTAGTATTTTTGAATATTTGTCTTTACCTACACAACCCATGTAAGTTGCAATTTTTGACTTATCCAAGAACCACTAAAAAAATATAGATGCTGACTATAGTAATAAGACAATACTATTATAAACAATTGCCACAATACTTGTTTTCTACAGAATATGAAAGAATATTAAACTAAATTTACTTGTGTTACTCTCAATGTATTCTGTACAGAACCACCAGCGATAAAATCAGCATTGCACAGCTCTACTAACTCATCATATAGAGGTTTATGTTTTGCATCCGCAAGAATAGCATTATTGGCTTTTAAGTCATACTTCTCCAGAAAATTGTTATCTACTGTTGCAGATATATCAAGCAGGGGATTTCCCATACCCAGAAGAAGACCTTCTCTGAAGCATTTGAGAAAATCGCGTTGGCATTTTCCGATATATTTTTCTATTCATCGCTTTATCATGCTCGGTCATTCGCATTACATTTTTTTGTTTTTTCATGATAGGCAATAGAGAGTACAGAAAAATGTAAACGCTCGAATTGAATGAATTGTTCACGTTATGAATAAATAAAACGGCAATAAAGTTGTTATAAATTTAAAACGATAGCGATAAGATATATATATAAAAAAATATAGTTAAATAAGTTTACGTATATCAGAATGATTGATATAGTAGATTACATAACCTATATCGTTCCTTTCTGAGAACACATTATAATACGGTCAAAGTTTCGCGGACCGATTGGTCAGAATGCGTACTACATCATCACTGGAATAATCATTCGAATGGTAAGACAGGGAACGTGAAAACGGACACTTCCTTCATTGTACTACATAGAACAAAGTTTCGTTCCGTTCGAAGCGCGCGAATGTTTATGATTCGTCACGCATGGACGAACTTAAACAACTCATTTCTTATACGAAGGTTGAATGTACGAAACATAACCTCTTCAAAATGATGATTAAAATGTAACTTATTTATTTGCAAATGACCGAGATATTAAAAACTAAAAAAAAAAAAAAATCCTACCGTAATTTATCTGCCATTGGTGAAGTACAAAATTTCTTATAGGAGTAAAATGATTTCCGAAGAAGGCACCGAGTTACTGGCGACTGCGCGCCCCCGTTGATGATTCGTCAGACGGCGTATTATCCTTGCGTCAAAGCGCGTGGTCCAATGAAATGGACAACTGTCGTAAGCTAAATGTAGGCAGGCACAATCGTTTAAAAAAAGATGCTACTTCATGCCGGGGCCGCGTTATCTTTAAGGTTCATCATAGTATTTATAATATTTGACGTAGAAAATTTTCCTAAGATAAATGAACCATTTTATCAACACAAATCGCACCAAGTCCCTCCTCCTCTTTTCCGACAGAGTTGCGATTGTCGATTGAACTGCGGGTAATAAAGTGGAAGTGGAAGTGGGGCTCTTCGAAACTCTTAAAATATCTAATACTATAAGTATATCAAATTATATAATCATGACTTACGAAGAATTTGTTATCTCCTGCATTGTTTTTTCAATCAAAAATTTTATCAATCAACTTCGCGTCTGAATTATGACACACACTGTTTTATCTTGCGTATAGGATAGAATCATTATAACGGAGATGATCAAATTTATGAAAAATAAGATGAAAATAGACTATGCGCTTAAATGGATATTATACATAATCAGTAAGATAAATCTCTCTCCTCTATCCTACATACAATTGTACTTTTCTAATTTTTATATCACGTTTTTATTGCACCATGTTAATAATAAATACTGCAATTCACATAAAAGAAACAGATAAGATAAATCTGAAATCATTTCTTAATACTCAATCGATTTTTGTTATTTTTAAAGGCGAGCAAGTATATCAATTCTTAATAAAAAAAAAAAAAGGTAAATAATTAACATCATTCATGTCAATCAATACAAAATAAATAACGTTATCTTTTAAGTATGAATATAAATTTCACTCGAGAACCTTGTTTTCTTACCTGTCTACTTCTACTTACCATGAAATACGATTAGAATTAACTAATGATCTTTTTAGTTTCGTCACGTTACATAAAAAAAAAAAAAAAAAAAACAGGATACAAAAATGCTCCTAAAATATTCAATCGATGCAACCCACTTTCGCGTAAGGGTCAATACATATATCAAATATATCAATAACGAGTCGTAATCGACTCGTGAACCTTTGAACATGGAATCATTGGGAAAGAAACTAAAAGGGAAAAGTGTAATAGTGTATGCGAGAGAGATAGAGAAAGAGATATAATAAATATCAAAAAAGAATTACTTTTATATACAATATCTGTCGATAGAGAAAATGTATAAATATCACATATGTTGCGACAAATGTTATCGTTTGTACTTACGCGATATTTTCGTGGTGAGGTAAAAATAACATGAGAAAAGAAGATACATCCATAATATACCGTTAGTAAGGAGATAGAGACGAGTAGTCAGAGGAAACACACCTGCTGTTATCAAAACGAACATAGTCATTCTCGTTATCACCAATTAAACAAAGACTAAAGAGAACTTACATATTCGTATATATATTATATAAGAGAAAAAAAATGTCTTCTTTGCATCGTACCTTAATAGAATGAGATTTGTCAAATTGTTCTATCTCTTATTCTCTCTTTCTTTTTCTCTCTCTTTTGCTCTCGCTCGTTCGCTATCTCTTTCTCTATCTTGCTTCTCTAAAGGGCATAAAAAGAAATAGTTTTAGTGAATGTAAGCTACATAAAAAGAGAACGAAGATAATATATTCAATTCGTTTTCTTTCGATATTATAGGTATTGAAAGAGGAGATATATAAATAGATGAATAAGTATATAGATAGAAAGATAGATAAATAAATAAATAAATAAATAGATAGATAGACATATAGGCACACAGCACAGACAGATTAAATTATAGAGTGAAAAAGAAGAAAGAAATGATACTGAGGCTGGTGGAGAGACTTGCCTTGATACGACGTGATATCTACAGGCACATCTTTATTAGACTGGATCTGCGAGACACCTCTGTCACCTTCGATGCCTCTCTTCTATGGAATACCGAGTCCTGGTCGACAATTATACATCGCCAAATGGGACACGTTGGACATCTCTTCCTACAGGGATTTCCAGCCCAATTCCTTTGAAGTACAGTCCATAGGTTTGGTAGTAGTAGCAGTGCTATCGTGTCCTACATCACACATTATATTACAATATGCATAAAATAGTTCGCAATATTCCCTTGTAGCGTGTTTCGTTTGCTAGCTAGCTAGCTAGCTTTTGATTTTTTTTTTTTTTTATTTTCGTTTCTGTTTGGTATTATCATTTTCATTTTCGCTTCGTTTCGTAATTTGCATTTTACCGACGACGACGACGAGGACGAGGACGAGGACGAGGACGACGACACCCGGCGACGATGGCGGCGGCGGCGGCGACGAAGGCGAAGACGAAGGAGGCGGCAAGAGACACGTTTTCTTTCTCGTCACGCGCGTTTGGGGGTAGTAAGTAGAGCAGTGGTCGAAGTAGTAGAGTGAGTAGTAATAACTGGTAGCAATACGTCTGTCTCGGTTCTCTTCAGATGCTTTTTTTATTTTCTTTTTATTTATTTGTTTTTTTTTATATATATTAAGAGGAGGAGGAGGACATTGATGGACGACGATCACGCTCACATACATGTGTTTGCACACACGTATATATAATGTATTTTTTTTTTCTTTTTTTTTCGTTTTGTTTACTTTTTCTCGCATATTATTATTTATTATACCGATTTTACGTGTCTCGTATCCTATGCAATTCGCTTTCTTTTCCGTTTGATTTTGTTTTCATTTTTTTTTTTTTTTTTTTTTCTAATTCCGTCCGTTCACGTTTCGTGTTTTTATACAGACACGCTATATACATATTATGCAGTTTTTGATCTATATTTTGTTTAATTTGTCAAGGGACTCGTAAAAGGCTGCAAGAAATTGAGACGTATCGACCTTAGTAATACAACTATTGGCTCGGAAGTTCTCATCTCGTTGACCTTCTCTCGGCACACATCCCGGAGCTCACACGCATTTGAACTTGACCACCGGTTGCAATGGGCCGTATGCGATGCGATGCGATGCGATTTTATCGAGATAACCAAATGTCGTAATCTCACGTCCGTACGACTACGAGAAGAGAGTCTGTGACACTGGGTCACCGTAGATTTTTGATCATCGTTAAAAGTCCGTTACAACCGTAATCTTCGACGACTTGTATTAGCCGATTGTTATTAAATATCCGACGAGGCTGTGAAATCCATGTTCGAGGTTTCTTACGACGAATAATACATATAATACACGTAACGACGAGAATAATAGAACCATAACGATACATTTTTATTAACAAACGGATTAATCGTTACGAGAGAACTCTAGAAAATATATATATGTATGTATGTATATATATATATATATATACAAATATAATGCATACATTATGCAACAAGATTCTCTCTCGAAATTGCAAGGCGTATAGAAACGAATATTTGTACCGGTTAAATAACACACCGAATAATTATTAAACATTCATTGTCGTCAATGTGCGTTATCGTTCTGGTCATCGTCATTGTTATCTCTATACGTCTCGTAGCTATTTTTCTTTTATCCTTTTTCTTTTTTTTCTTTTTAAAATAGATACACACATTGTGTAGATATTATATAATATTATTCTACTACTATCTCTCTATATGCGAAAAAAAGATGTGTCTTATTATATCAAAGAAAAGGAGTCTTTTGGTGTAGGTTTTATATCATGTATATCACTAGATGTATGACATAAAATATCTATATATTTACTTTAGATTTGGTATAGTAATCCTAAAAGAAAGTTGACTAATTCAAAAGTTGAAAATTGACCATTCGAAGAGACTATAACTCCATTCAACGAATCGAGCAAGGAGAGTTAAACAATGCACGTGATTCAAACGTGATTGGAACGTGATTGGAACGTGATCGGGACGGGAACGTATTCTCATAATCTTCAGATATTGTAACAATTGGAGCAAGTAACGATACATGTATATTCATTTCTGTATTCAATTGATAATTAATTATTGTATTAATTAAAAACCAATTAATAATTAAAGTGTCTCTCACATTTATTACGTGCTTAACGCGCGAATGTTTTGTTGTTTACCTCGTTGAATGGAGCATAAAAGAAGAAGAAAAAAAAAGAAAATACAACGATAGAATTTTCTCTTTAGTTCAATGTAAAAAATGAAAGTTTAAAAGTTGCCTCCTTTTTTTCTTTTTCCTTTCTTTTCCGATCTCAGGCTAGAAAAGACTAGAATTACGGACAGAAATCATGATCGAACAAGGTGTCACGATGATCGAGTACCTCGACTTGCGTTACTGAATCACAAATATTGTTAAGACCGTTACGATCTATGAAACAAACAATTTTACGTGTTCGGTTGTGCAATTCTGTTACCGAACGTGTTCTTCTTACGAATTTTTATGGTCGTACGAAGATCAATCTTTCTCAAAAATTGATGATCTACGCGATTCGACCTCCCTGTTTTTGCAACTATAAATATTTCTCTGGGTTTCATTTTTTTTTTGTTCACAGGTATTTGCCCGATTTTTAAGCTCTCACTTTTTCCAATGGATGCTGATTTATTTCAGCATTATGTATATGTAACACCGCACCAATCGTAATTCATTAAATTGAAAATAAAAAAAAAAAAAGAAAAAAAAAAAAGAACAATTAAAATTGTCAAAAAATTTATTTGCAGCGAGAGAGCGAGCACATACATACATATACACACACACGCTAAATAATATATTGGTTAAATATTACAAGAAAATAATATATACTATGAACGTATATATACAATAACGTTTAAATGAAATCAACGTAATCGTGTAGTATCCAATATTACAGTGAATCGTTAGATTTATCTTGAAGTATTATTGCCCAAGATATACTTCGATCGAAATTTTTACTTTACTTAGCAATTGAGAGACACTGTAGAAGAGAGAAAAAGCGAGGATCGCCAAGCAGAATTTAATAAAAAATTTATAACTACGATAATAATAATAATAATAATAATAATAATAATAACAATAATAATAATAATATCAGTAATAATATTAATAATAATAACAACAACAACAACAAATGAGTAATAATGCTATTTTTTTTATTCCAACGTTTTTCTTCCTTGTTCTTTCCCAATTCGAAATTATTCTTTCGATGAAGTTTTTTTTTTTTCTCCGGCGAAGTTATTGCCAGTAGGGTTCTTGCTTTTGCGTATTTACATTGTAACTATATAGAGAATTAAAAAAAGAAAAAAAAAAGAAATAAATAAATAAAAAAAAAAAAAAAAAGAAATAAAAAAAAACAAAAGAAGAAACTATATTGCACGTTTATGACATTTATTAAAATAAGAAATTGTAAAACAGAAGTGGTAATGTGACTGTCATTCAGATATACAAATAATCGTTTAAATCATGCATATATCACAAGGAAATTAGTAAGACAATTCGCTCGCTTTTCTCTTTAATACATGATGGATGCATAATATTACAAAAAAAAAAATTAATATCCCACGTCCATATATGCGTGAAGTGACTTATTCGCATTGTATGCTACCTCATGCGTAACTACTTCATCAGCGGTGCCAATTGTTCTGAAAACATCAGATCATTCAGCGAACGAATTTACATTATACGCGAATAGAATTATATTTTGATCTTTAAATTCTGCATTTACGTTTCTCGAATGTTTTTTTCCTCTTGGACGTTCCTAATTGTATCAAAGATTCGAAACAAAATAAAACAACCAAAAACACGCGACGAAATACTTACGAATACAATATTTTGTTTAATACAAGGAAAAAAAAAATGAAATATGTAATAAAATTGATTAAGCGATATGCGTTGTTCGTTTGTATACGATTGGGGCGGTGTTTCGTTTTGACAAGAAAGAGAAAATTAGAGAAAGAAAAAGAAACAGAGAGACAGAATCCGTTAAATTTTTCACACGTATCTAAATCGGGAACGCTACAGTACAGTATCAACGAGAATAATTGCAAACAGACTTAAAAAAAAAAAAAAAAACTTGTAACTTGCAATATATATTATTTTAGAAAGCAGTTATCTTACTTATTTCTAATGTATCAAAAAATAAATAAAACGAGACACGTTTAGAAAATAGCAAGCCGTAGAGTAATGTGTACGATAGTTGGGAAATAGATTGCGTAAAAGATTAGAAATGTTTTAGTAATAAAAAAAAAAAAGAAAAAAAAAAAAAAAAAAAACAGCACATAACTGCTTCATTATTTGTGATATACTATTTTCCCTTTTATATTTGTTCTTTCCTTTTTGTTTAAAAACAAAAAGAATTAGATCGATATGTAAGAGTATCGATAGAAAAAGAATTAGAAACAATAAATAAGGAAAGTATGGAAAAGAGAGATAGTAAGGATAGAAAAAAAAAAAAAAAAAATATATCGACGAACGCAATTTCAAGTAAACTCGAACGCTCACATTCGCTTTTATTTCGTACCCATAGAAAAATAAGAATTTCGCTTGAAAAATGTTCAAAAGAACATTCGTTAGTTAGTGCGTATATCTCGTTTAATGTTTTAATTATTTTCTTCGTGTTTTTAACCATTTTTCTTCCCCTTTTATTTATTTATTTATTTCTGTCCCAATTCCCATTTTAATTAGTATGTCACGAAGGAAGAAAAGTCAAAAGGAGCTTGTGTGCGTATCGTGTAATAACATTTATATACGTATAAGATGTTGTGTTGTGTGATTTGTATAAAAACGAGGGAGATCTTTTAATAGGGTGCAACTGAAAGAAAGCGAAGACAAATAAATAGATCAATGGATGGATAGATAGATAGATAGATAGATAGATAGACAGATAGATAGACAAATAGATAGATAGATAGATAGGCCCCGTGACAGATTGGGAACTGGACTGTACTGGAATAAGGGTTCCTAGAGCTCGGGTTGTTGTAGTCGGGTTGCTGGACCCGCATCAGCTGCCTTCCCAGGCTGCGGATAGGGGAACACACTCATCGGGAAGGAAACTTCCCGGAGGATACAGGGGAAATAAAATAGCCGGGGGGTAGGCAGAAACCAAATAGAGGCAGGAACCTCGAAGAAAATCCTTTCTATGAATTTCATGGCAGGTAAAAATGTATTATCCCAGGAGTAATTTAACTGGATTAATTAGATTAAGATTCGGATCAAGATACAATAGGCTTGATTGCCTCCGTTGACCGTACGGATTCTCGGGATGGTCAAATAATTGACATTTGGAAGAATATCAATAGCGTAATGGTGACGGCAAAAGAAATTGCTGGAAAAAATCATGGCAAACCTAGACAAGATAGACAAAGTTGTCTTTGAAGCATGCAACATCCACAAATGCGTTAAAGAGAATATGCAGACAGTAATGTCATTGATGAGAAGACTGAATAGCGCAAGAGAGAAACGACGAGCAAGCTCAAGGGGAGTTTTAACTTAATGCTGTTTGACAATGTTCGAAAACTGCAGAATCTAAACGACGCTACAAGTAAATGAAATACCAAAGAACCCGAGGAAAAAAAGAGAAGCGACCATGAAGTTCTAAAAAGCGGAAAGGGTGAATCTAAACACCATACACAGCCTCCACTGCAGTTGCCAGGTACCAGCTCTCACGCGAAAGTCTCCCTTACTGGGAGGTACAACAGATGCAGGAAAAAACAATGCAATATGGAGAAGAAGACCATAGTGAGAGTGAGAGTAAAATCAGACACAATACAGCTTAATAGAAAGGACCAAAATATGTCCTATACCTGCGTTATCAAACTGATGAAAAGCAAAGTGAACGAACAACAAGTCGCCGAAAACGTCAATAAAATAAGGCTCCCAAGATTGGGGTACACACCTAGGTTCGTTCTTGCAGATCGCGGAAAGAAGACTTAGAAAAAACAATGGCTAAGTTTTATACAAACAAATCTACACTGGACTCAAGCCGCATTAGACTTACTTGACCAAACAGTTAAAGAACAAAACGCAGGTATTCTACTAATCTCTGAACAAAACAGAAACCTAGACATCAGTGGATGTTACTCTGACAACAAAGGTTATGCAGTGATCCACGTACTGCCTGCGGCCAACATGCAGACATATTCGATGAAGAATAGAAATAGATAAGTACGATATGTATTGAGTGATATTGCAATTTACAGCTGCTATTACTCCAATGTGGGAGGCCCAAAACAAAGTAGCCGAGCACTCCTGGCAACAATAGTGCACTTGATACTGCTATACGACTCACTTCTGTGGAACGTTCACTCCCATAATAGCGTAGTCATTAAGAACATGGCGCCGGTGTAATGACGAATAGCACTTCGAGTTATCAGCGGATATCGCACCATATCACTAGACGCAACACTGATACACTTAGGAATAAGCCCGATATGGTTACTCAGCAAGGAAAGGGCCAGAGTGTGGGAAAGACAGCAACGAGAAGACGAGTCAGCAACCCGGCTTGATATCAAAAAAGAAGCGCATGCAGCTTTAATGCGGAAGTGTCAAGGTGAATGGAATTCATATCCCAAAGATAGGTGGACACACACGCTTATTAGGGATGTGCAAGCATGGACAACACGCGAACACAGAAGATTGAACTACTGGACGACGCAGGTTTTAAGCGGACATGGGTGTTTTGGCGCATACCTGCACAAGTACAAAAGAAGACGGAGCAAACCAACCTGTCAGGAGTGCAGCGCTGAACAGGACGATGCAGAACACGTTTTCTTCCGCTGCAGAGCCTACACGGAAATACGTACCCAACTACAACAGAGAATTGGCGAGCCTTTAGAACCAGAAACTCTGGTCGAAGCTATGCTGTGCTGACTGGAAAACTGGGACAAGAATACACACTACTTCAGATAAGTAATTACGAAAAATAGAGAGAGAGAGAGAGAGAGAGAGAGAGAGAGAGAGAGAGAAAGAGAAGATAAGACGCGCAATACGACGAACCACGGACCCCCAGATTAAAGAGAAAGGGTGACTAATCTACGACGCAAGAAGTAAGGTGTAGAATAAGACAAAAGAATACCGACCCCCAACCCTGGAGCCGCAAGACTACAGGAAACGGCAAGAGGAAGACTCCTGCATGCTGAAAACGATGAGCCCGAACCCCTAACCCCTCAAGGGGACGGGGAAGTAAGGAAAGCGACAGTAAAGGAAACGGGTCAGAACGGGACCCACCGAAGGAATGCTCACGTGGTGATGGTGGGACCCTGGTTTCGTAGGACCACTGCCAGGGAAGCTTACTTCCCCCGCATCCATTGCGATCTATAGAAAAAAAAATTAAAAAAAAAGAAGATAGATAGATAGATAGATAGATAGATAGATAAATAGTAAGAAAGATAGGTATATATGTTACGGTCAATGTGTTTAATGTGAGCGTTTTATAAAATGATCGGGTACTGTATAACATGCCCATTTGAAAAGATATTGCATAAAACACCTTGAATAAGTTTCGATCATGTTATAAAATGCCCAGTCATTATATACAGAATGCATAGAAAGTGATGGGATATGTATTAAATCGTTTCGACAAGGAAATTAAAAAATGTGTTTTTTATTGAGATAATAAATCCCTTAATCAAAATCAATATACAATCGTTATAATCATAATTAATCATAAGAATCATTTATTGGAGCAAGGCAAGGAGCTGTGGTACATGGAAGTGCAGAGACAAGAAGACGTCTATCAGAATAGAAGAATGTGTAGGAGTGATAGGTAAAAAGTAAAAGGTAAAGATAGAAGCGCGGCGTAATGTATAAAAGAGTACAAGCAATGAAAGATAATGATAAAAAAAAAAAAACCCGTCAATTATGGATTCAACACACTACCCAACGAACCATGAACATTTCATAAAATGTCCGGGTCATTTGTAAAAATTGGGCATCCTGTGCTGGTTATTTTACAAAACGCCCACATAAAACATAACGACCGTAACATATATTTTTGTAAATAAATACATACATATATACATACAAGTATATATATGTATATGTATATTAAATTAAATTAAATTAAATTAAATTACATTGAATTAAATTAAATGGATATTATATTATAGTATATTAAATCGTATCATATATCACATTAAATAAAATAAAATTATATTATATTATATAATATATACCTATATATATATAATATAATATATCTATATTGTATGTAATATAAAAAGAGGCGGTGTATGTGTGTAAAATCAGCATAACGAAATACGCGCATCTTCGGCCGATTTTCGAGCGAGCACGGAAAGCAGCGCGCGAAAACGCAGGAAGCCAGCGAAGCGCGCGTTCGATTGAAAAATAAAAAAACGGGTTCCAGAGAGACATGCGTGAAGATCGTTGTTAATTTCAATATATATTCATCGAAGCCGAGTCGATATATATGTTCGTTACCACCACATGTATTTTATGGTGAGGGTAAGGGGGTAATAAGGGTGTAGTAGTCAGGTTAAGGATGGACTTGGCGAAATAATGGACAGAGTGAAATGAAGAGAAATAAAAGGAAATAGAAATAGAAAAAGAAAAATAGATAGAAGAGAAAGAGGGGGGGGGGGGGGGGGGGGGAAGGGTGAGGTAG
>NW_014569613.1:563307-739858 GCF_001313835.1 Polistes canadensis
AGAACACGTAATGTCGTTTTTGTGAATTTCACAAATACATTGTTATTACATTATTTGTTATCCATTATTATCATTATATTATTATTATTATTATTTGAAAAACATAAATCATAATTATTAATGAAAACACGATTTCATACCAAAAAAAAAAAAAAAAAAAAAACAAAAAAAAAAACAAAAATATCAAAGGAGAGAAGAAAAAAGACTTACACCAACGTATACATGTTCGAACGAAGAAAATGCTTGATTGCTTGCTTGCTTGCTTATTTGTTGCTGTTGTTGACTTTTTTCTTTTATTTTCTTTGTTTGTTTGTTAAATCCTTTTCCTTTTTCATATTAGATAAAAATAACAAACGCAAATATGTGTAATTAAACGCAATGGAATCATCAATAGATTTAACTTTTTTTGTTCTTCTATCTTATTTTGTTTTTTATGTCATTAATTTTACTTTACTTTATGTTGATTAATCCTATTTATAATAAAATGGTTACGTTACTACACGCTAAATTCATACAGAATCGACGCATCTCTATAGAACCGTAATTTCCGAGTTTTTCACTCTAATTGTTAGCATAATCAGCTAACGATGTACCCGCACACTCCCCCCTCGCCCGACAAAAGAAACTAGATTGTTCTGAAGGCTCAAAAGCACATCTCCTTCGATTACGTCCTTTTTTTTTTAATCAGTTTCTTGTATATATGTATATATATATATATACTTATACAAACATATATACATATACCTTCACATATACTTATATATACATTTACATATATACATATGCACGATGCATATTGCATATATATATATATACAAATAAATATATGATATGTATATGTATAGGTACATATACATATATATCTTTTTTTTTTTATTTTTTTTTTTTTCAACGTGTTTCTTCAAATTTCTATTACGAATGTTGGCGCGTCTAGTCCCCGAACGGTATTTTTTCCTATAAACATCCGTGTATGAAACATTTATGTCTTGGATAATCATATCATTTCTAGAATAATTTCTATTCACGTTATTTTACTAACAGGTCCCCAAAAAAAAAGAAGAAAAAAGTCAGAAAAGCAAATCGGCGAAAAAAACCGTTCGGCCACGATCGTTATTCTCTCACTCACACACTCTCGCATATACATACACACACTTTTAGTCTCGTTTATACAAAATTTTGCGCATTTTTCTGTTGGGTACCAAATATCGGGTACTAACCTTTTTTCTATTATTAATAATAGATTTTTCCTCTCTTTTCTTATTTGTTTTCTTTTTTTTTTTTTTATTAACATCTTTAGTAATCTTCGAACCGAACGACGGACCTGGGGTTGTGTTAGGAAAATAATTAAAAAAAACGTTCTTTTTTTATTTCTAACCAATTATACAAAGGATCACGATTAATCGTTCCAAAAATGTTTTTTTTTTTTTTTTCTTGGGTGCCGTTAAGTCCGACGAAAAAAAAGACATCAATTTATATTTTTTATTAGTTAAGAAAAACAAAAAAAATATATAGAAAATAATAAAAGAAATCGGAAGGAAACGGCTAACGAACGATCGGTATACGCACGCATACACGAACTACTACATATAAAATCGAATATCGTTGTATCGCTACGAAATTGTAATTGGAAATTTTGAAAAAAAATGTCACATTTATATATAGGTGTATCAATGTGAAAAATTATACAATACAATTAATAGTTTAATATGTTAATATATATATATATCCGAGTCGAAGGAGTGAACTTTTTCGAAGCGATACTAGAAAAAATGACACATTAATAATGAGAACAAAAAAATAATCATTTTTCTATTAATCGACGAAACAAATACAAAGACCGCGCGCGCGCGTCTCTGCGATTACAATATGAGCGAGAATTGACACGATCTAATATCAAAAATTGATATACAAGAAGTTCACTCTTCCCACCTACTTTTATATTTTTTTTCTTTTTCTTTTTTCTTCTTCATCGTACATACACACATACATACATACATACACATCCATACATGCGTTTAATTTATAAACGCGCATTAAATATTATATATCGATGATGATAATAATAAACGTTTTCTCACTCTTAAATTTTCGGGGAGGGATAGAAAAAAAAAAAATATATCGCGCCAATGAACAAATAAACAAGTAATACAAGAGTTTCAGGTCACGAAAGAAGTCGCGTACGCGATCTATCGCAATGCGCACAAATGTGAATTCATTTTAGATAATATAAACGCGTATAAAGAGTACGGTGAAACAATTTTTGCATATTTACAACAACCTGTGACGTAAGAAGAAGAGTGGGGCGCAAAATAGAACAAAAACAAAAAAAAAAAAAAATGCGTGAAAATTTTTATAAATGATTCGCTAGTTTTTATCTTCTAATCGTTCGTTATCGTTTCCTTAGGATATTATATCGTAATAAACGATAAGTAATCATTCTGACGGACTAATAATTATACGTGTGCTCTGATAAAAGAGATAGAGATGGGATGTAATTGTATATATACACATATACATTTCATATATATATACATATCGGATCAGGAAGGATAGCGGAAGTTGCAATGGTGATATAATAATTGGTGTTGACATTGTCAGGCAAGAGGGAGAGAGATAAGATTCGGAAGGGTAAATTTATCAAGATGCATAGGGACCGTAAATGTTTCTTCTTCAGATACTGTTTTTTCTTTTCTTTTCTTTTTTTTTTTTTTTACGTCGATTAAAATTCGTCTATGCGCAGATTACGATATTCTATCGCAGGACAAGGACATTCTTTGTCTATCATTTCATTTCATTTTTATTATTATTATTATTGTTATTACCATTATTTTATCATTATTATTATTATTATTATTACCATCATATTATTATTATTTTTTCGGTGGATTCGGCGTTGTTTTCTTTCCATTTATTGTATTCTCTTTCTTTTTTTTTTTGTATATATATTTTGTAGTGGTTGTGTGGTTGTGGGTAATTCCTTTGTTTTTTTGTTTTTCATTTCATTTCATTTCATTTCTTTTTATCATAAGTTTATTTATTAAGAATAATCTAATTATTAAATGGGCGCCCTGCGGGTGACAGAATGTACTTGTGTTTCTTTTCTCATATAGCGGTTGCGGCAGATCTTCGCGCGTGCAGATCGACAGACGGCCAAGAGTATCTCGGTCCCGAGGCTTCCTGCTAGCGATCAGACCCGACACAGAGAGAGACGGACAGACCGACAGACCGATCCGAGCCCGACGCGACGATTTAGTATGGTGCGAACCGGCGCGACGGCGATGGCCCTCGTAATCCCGGTCTGGTAACCAAAATTAATCCACGTCAGTCACACGAATTCGATTATTCAACGGTTAATTGCACGGGTATTAATTATAATAAGGGGGTGGGGGTGGGGGGAGACTTTGCTTTTTTTTTCTTTGGATAATTTTTTTTTCTTTTTTCTTTTTTTTTTTTTTTTTTTTCATACTAACAGATATATATATATGTATAAGTAGATAGATGGAGAAAAACATTTGACAATATAGCGATGAAAGAGTGAATGATAGATAAAGATAGAGATAGAGATAGAAAAAGAGATAGAGATAGATAGAATTTAGAGACAGGATTGTATGAAGAAAAAAGAAAGATATAGGTTGAAGGAAAAGAGTACGATCAATAACAAAAAAAAATATAAAATAAATAAATAAATAAATGTGAATAAAAATTATAGATAAATATATATAATCGAATAATTGGTAGCAGCACGAAGAGTATGGTTCTTCCTCGTTTTTCTCGCATGTTATAGTTCCAAAATATTTTTTTTAATATATACATATATATTATGTATATATATATATATAAATATAGATATATATATATATACATATAAAATATATGTATAAAGATTTACGATAAGACAAATTTTAAACAATGCGAAGCTCTGATAAGAAATCAAATAATTTAGTTTAATTATAAATAAAATTAATCACACAAAACTATCGACCGCTCTTCCCGTTATACGTAAAAATCTTTCCCTTCAAGCTGAAAGACGTTCTTTGAACTTCTTTTCTTTTTCTTTTTTTTTTTAGGGAGTGGTAGACAAGAAAGTAAGAAAGTATAACAACAGCCTTTTTCTCTTTTCAGAATTCCCACACATTGGGGGGGTAGGTAATTAAATCAAACGATCGAACGATCAACAATTATTCAGATAAAATTTCACTATACGAAATTAGATTATTATATTTTCTACGAGAAATAGAAATAGAAATAGAAATAGAAAAAGAGAGAAAGAGAAAGAGAAAGAAGTCTGCGAAGAAAAAACTACCTTTATTTTAATTTTATTTTATTTTCTTTCCTATGCAACGAGATGTGTCTCCTAAAACTTATAAAACTCGCGAAAAGAACCTACGAAACTTTTCTTAAAATGTATACACATCGTTGTATTTGTGTATGTATGTGTTTGTTTGTTTGTTTGGCGTGCGTGCGTGCGCGTGCATATTTAATGTTATATTTATAATAAGATAAAAAAACAAGTTAATTATTATTAATGCCTTTAAATTAGTGATAAACTTGTCGAAAAAAGAATGATCATATATCGCATAAAGATTTTTCATTTAAATACTCTTCCTTTCTCTTAGTTCTTACGCGATGATGACGAAGGACAACGATGATGACACACACTTTCAAATTTGGTACTCTTTAACGAGTTTTATATATTATATAGTGACGAGAAAGCAAATAAGATATATGAGAAAATCGAGGTAATGGTAGTAGTGGTGGTGTGAGGATAATTGGAGTTTAATTTTGAAAAAAAAAAAAAAAAAATAAAAATAAACGAAAAAAATGCAACACGAAAGAATACCAAAAAACGGAGCCATCGATGATTCCAATTGTTTTGACGTATATTATATATGCACACTACTAAAATAAATATTAAAATTACTATTTTTCATTTCTACAATAAAAGAAAAATTGGCTGTTAAAACATAAAAAGCAAAATGGAATAAGAAAAAAAAAGAAAGAAAGAAAGAAAGAAAAGAAATAGGAAAGATAGATATAAAAAGAAAAGAGAGAGAGACAGAAAATTCAAGAGTTAGAGCGATAGTGAGAGAGAGAAAGAGAAAGAGAGAGAGAGAGAGAGAGAGAGAGAAAGAGATTTTAAAAATTATACTGATATATACAAGGAGAACGGTACTAAATACAAAATAGTTATCGTGACATAAAGAAAAGGGCGATTAGTATTAAATGAATCTAATTAATTCAAATTAGATACAAAAATATGATATATACACACACATCCATGCACGCACGCACGCACGCGTACACACACACACACACACACACACACACTATGTACTTCATTTTTTTTTAGACTGATTTAATCTCTTTTCTCTTTTGGTATTATTTCTTTTTTTTTATTGACCGATGACACATCTACTTACCTACGTTCTTCGAACGAATCTCGGCTGAAGTCCTCGTACATGCCTCTACTATAACAACGTTTATAATAAATAATCGAATCTACTAATTGATCATCATCATCATCACCATCATATCTACCATCATCATCATCATAACCACCATCATTGTCTTAACTATCATCATCATCATCATCATTATCATCATCATCATCATCATCATAACCACCATCATTCCATCATTATCATCATTATTATCATTATCACCATTGCTATATACCACACTCGTTCCCTTGTCCAAGGCTTAACTTTGTGAATTAGTCCCTGTGTACATTATGTAACGTGCAAAGAAAAAATAATCACGCTTGCCGCCTAATATGACTGTTTTAAAATATGTTTGTTGTTTCCTTCTTGGAAAGCGTCAAAAGAGGATAAGATTCTCAAGAGAAAGAGTAAGAAAGGTTTTGTTAGTACCAGTTAAGAAGAAGAATTTGAATGAATTTGAAATTTTGGAAAATGCCATAATCACAACGAGTCCTAAGACAATCGACAAATATATAGGAAAACACACAGAAGATTCTATAAAATGTTTTACACCTTTAATAGTTTTACCCGTACAATTCGTGTGTTTGCACGAATAAACAATTGGGGATATGTGAAATGTTGAAAATAAAAAACCTATCAAATTGAATACTCAGAAAATATCAAAACTCGACAGACAAAAAGTCTTTGGTGATAAGGAGAAAGAGAAAATGAGATTGAGACAGTCCTTTATAAATAAGAGAAACGTAAAACGTTAATCATTATACGTTATAAATGCATGTACAACATGTGCTCTTTTTTTCTACATATTTATCTAATATTCATTTCTAATACTACACCCGCCTATGAAAAATGAAGATATAAACTAATATAAAATCTCTATTCTTTTTTTATTTGAAAAGAAGTACAATATATCGTTATCGAAAAAATTAGATGATTTAATGAAAAGACAAGAGTAAGAAATAATTAATAATAAGAGACATGTGGAATTTTAATCAGTCATATGAGGCAGGTAGCGTAGACTGGATTCTCTTTTAGACCCATGCGATTTGTAAGTATTCTTTTGTTTTTGTTTTCTTTTCGTATATACTTACAAAAAATTAGAAACGTAAGAACCATAAGCACAGCCCAGTCTGGGATAATTTAGGGTTGATAAGTGCTAAAGGTAACGTGCAACAACAAACTCAAAGTTCGTTGGGAAACTGAGAAATTTCAATCAATTCTGTTTCTATTTGAAAATTGTGCGGAATGGGACTACATAGCATGAAAAACTTTGAACGTCGTGAGCAGAAGTCAGCCTCGCTAGGACACGTTGCACAGGCCTTTAATTTATGTACACATAAATACGTATTGTTATATATATATATATAACAATAATGAATTTAAACACGTCAGGTACAAGCTTAAATATCTCTAATGGATTGGTTTCATAATCGTTTGAGCGAGAAAAATATCAAACTTTGGAATTATTACGATAATTACGATATGTAATATCTTTGTATCCAAAGCCAAAAATAATATTGTCAACAAACAGAAACAGAAAAAATATTACATTGCAAACAAAAGAAAAAAAGAAAATTATATCCTTATCTGTGTATCTAAATAATTGTAATACACATAAACATAAATTTTCTCTTCAAAGATTAATACATAAAGGGCCTAAATCGAACGAAGTTAAAAATTTAATAATGTTATTTAAAATGTAATGCAAATCAAACGAGAAATAAAAAGAACAAGATAAGGAAAAGTACGATAAATATAATAAAAATAGAAAATAGAAACTAAAAATAGGGAGAACAAATAAATAAAATCCAAAAAAAATTTCGGGAAAATGGAGGAAGAAATTGGCCTAAAGAACGAATATCAGGAAACGCCGACATATAAACTTACTCTTCCAATTTGTCCGCAGAGCTGGTTTCTACTTACGAGACGTTTCAAAGACAATTGACCGACGCTGTTCCTGAAAATCGCGCCAGTCTTGTTTCTTTTATATATAATATTATATATAAAGAGAGACACATATATACTTTGCTTGTGTTTTCTCATTTTTTGATCATTTTTTTTAGTTCTATCTATACAGCGTACAAGAGAAGGAGAGAAGAAGAGAAGGAGGTAGGAAAAAGAGAAAGAGAAAGAAATAGAGAAAGAGAGAAAGAAAGAGAGAGAAAGGGAAGATTGAAAGAAAGAAAAAGAGAGAAAAATAGAAAAAAAATGAAAGAGTAAAAAGATAGATAGTTCGTTAAAATTTGAGATCGCATATCCTGGCTCGCGGTAAGTAGTGCGATCAAGAAAACTCTAGTTCGTATTCCTTAGAACATTTCTTCATCCCAGGCCTCCGCGCCACTCCCGGTTGAGTGATGTTCGTAATAGGGAGCGCTTGAAACACAAAGGATTTATGAGAGACATACAGGCCAATCTCGCAGTTAATGCCATGGATCAAGAGAGAGGCTACGATGAAATGGGACATCCCTAGAAGAGCAGTCGACATGTTCAAGGCATTGTCAGTCAAGACCTCACGATTTATTTCGTTATTTTGAAGAATACTGGAGTAGAGAATGTACAAACAGCTGCGGTTATTTTCCAACACGTCAGTGACAAGAACGAGGTATGACTACTCGCTAACATAATGGTCAAAGACTTACTCTTGCATGACTTGAACGTTGACCCAGGACTGTCTCTCTAGGGTTGTCCGCATTCATGGACAAAGATGGTACGCAGCCTGAGGTGCACTGAAATTTAGAATGTACAGAAACATCCAAGCGTCATATAATAACATTTTTTTTACTGCGGAGACGCTGCACTCATGTGGGCATCGGGTCGACAGTCATTCTTATTTTAAAATTTACCACATGTGCTACCATAACTGAAGCGAGAGAAAAGAGAGATAATATGCAGTAATAGATAGAAAAGTGATCGTGCGTGAATTCCTAATACTTTTTCTGGATTGACAAGGAATACGAGTGTTACATGTATAATTACAAATAGAGATAAAGAGAACAGGAAGATTTTTAGAAACCATAAAATCAATGTCTTAAGTAGAAAGAGAAAAGAGAAATAGGCTTACGTTGTAAGTGAATTTTCGCGTTTACCCAGAAATGGAGAGAGAAAGAAAGAGATAGATAGATATAGATATAGATATAGATATAGAGGGAGAAAAAGTGAGAGAAAGAGAGAGACACAGATAGAGAGAAAAGAAAAGAAAAGAAAAGAAATGAGAAGAGAGAGAGAGAGAAAGAAAGAGAGAGAAAAATAGAAATATACGCGAACGCGAAAGCCCACCGAAAACAAAACATAATTTCGTCAACTTTTTATGAACAAGACAAAGAAAAAGAAAACCAAGTGAAAGTTCAAAGTATATAAGAATGAAAAAATGTAATGGAATAATAAAATGTCGACGAATCACCGAACCCCAATTCGCATGAGCTGTTAATCCAGCCTGGAACGTTCACAATGTTAAGTTGGACGAATGGGCTGTCGGTACTCCGGCTCTACTCACCTGAACCGGCCGTTGTTGCCGCTTGGAGGGGGTGATCGTCGGCTGAACATGCCATAATCGTTGCCTCGGGAGAAGCCAGTGTCACGCATGGATCCCATACCTAGAGGAGGCATAGGAGGCATTGGGTCTCGTCTGGGAGGTAGAGGTGGCATTGTCATTGGTGGAAAGTCTAGCCCGCACATGGATGTTCCCATGTCACAGGGCCCTGTCATACCCGTAAACCGCCTCTCGTAGAGATCCCTGGTGTCGTCGAAGCCCCTCCTGTCATAGTAGCTTTCGTAGTCCTGTTTGCAGAAAAAAAATTCCCCAAAAAAAAAAAAGGTTAAACTTCGAATTGTATAAGGCTATACCAGGCTTTATACGGCTAGCCCTAGCCTTTCGAAGCAATGATGGAGTAGAAATCGATTAACTCAAAATATACTTACTCCAAAGCGGCCACCACCCATTAGCCGGTCCCGAAGGAAAGGTGGTGGCGGCGGTGGAGGATACGGGTCACGTCCAAACATTCTGTCGCGAAATCCATTCCTGTCCGGTCCTCCTCCCATTCCTCCTTTTGGACATTCCTTGGACCAATGGCCTCCACGTCCGCATCGGTAGCATTGTTCTGGATCTCCCATTCCTGGCCTTTGTCGTACTCTGCTAGTGGAAATTTGAACCTTCATAGGTTGACCATCGACGATTTGCCCATTAAGCTCCTTGATGGCATCGTTCACGTCACCTGTGGCTTCTAGATGGACGAATCCATAGTTTCTCACTATATCGCATTCTACGACAGTGCCATATTTAGCAAACAATTCGCGCACTTGAGGTGCTTTCGTGTTATCTGTAAGATTGCCAACAAAAATTTTTGTCGTAGGGGTATTGGGTCCTTTACGACTCTTTGCAGCTTCACACTTTATGGGCTGTCCATGAACTATTTGTCCATTCAAATTCTGAATTGCATTTCTTCCAGCTTCTTCATTCTCCATATGCTAATAATAGAGTAAACATGAGTTAGATTTATGCGGATAAAACAAATTTAAACTTCTCATATGTCAGATGACTTACCACAAATCCATAATTTTTAACAACATCACATTCTACGACTTTTCCATATTTCTCGAAAAGTGGCTTGATATCAGCGTTTGATGTTTTATCAGCTAAGTTACCAATAAAAATTTTAAACGTACCCACGCTGCTAAATCCTGGCATTTTTGGCTCGTATTAGAACCTATTACAAAAACATTTAATATATATATAAATAAAAAGTTCTACATAATAATTACCAATTGTATATTTAAAGTATGATTGCTCCTATAACATACAAAAATACAGATAATGAAATGAATCTTGGAATTAATAGGCCACTTTTGTTATCTTAATATATCTCAACCATATATTATTTTTATTGACTAATTCATGCAAAGTATTACTGTAAAAATAGTATTTAGCAAGATTACGCTTCTACTTTTATTTCCTTAAATGGACAAAACGATCGCGTGTTTTAATCAATGCATGAGCAACAGGATTTCCGTATTAAATAGATAAGAGATCACACGAAGAAATAAACACAATTATTACACCATAAAGTATAATAATTAACATTAAATATTTCTCTCTGAAGAAAAAGAAATAATTAAGTTAAGAATATATTTAAAGATAACAATTGCATTCATAAGTATTCTCAATAGATTATACAAGTTTGAGTAAGGCGGGAAATACCCCAAAAGCTTCAGTTTGATTACAGCTCTGACGCTTTTATCCACCATTTGCTTGGCGACCTTCCACATTTATAATCGCTAAAATGCCAAATATTTCGACATGCGCCAAACCGTTTAACAATCTCATGTATATCGAGTATGAGACTTGGAACGTTACGAAAAAATATATATACCTTCTATTTTTATCCTTGCTAACAATAAGTTAACTTACGAGAGTATACTACTACCAATAAGATCTCGCCTAGAATGCCGTTAAAGCACGTAGTTCAACGCTCAGTGACCTTCGTGAAATGGCGCGCGGCTTTGTTCACACAAGAAATCAAAGTTTTCCTCTTATAAATAACAGAGGAATATCTCTTTCACACAATACCTTTGTTTTTTCTCCTAATATTTTATTTTACTTTGTTTTAGAAACAAGATCTTCTAGAAACATCAAAGAACACAACACGTAAGAGCATTCGCATGAGACAAAATCAACGTAATGGCGACGTCTCGCTTGCCGCGTCGTGTAAGAAATGTTCAGTGCTGCCACTCTATTGGTCGAATTTCCCCAATCACAGAACACGTTCTTAAAACTATCAAGAACGACTCTTGCGGCGGTCTACTCAATTAAATACACGGTGTTTCGTTAGCTTCTATGCCGGCGTTGTTTTTTTTTTTATCTTCTTTACACCAACTTCATTCGTACAATAGTATATGTTGCCATTTTTAATTATCTATATTAAATACAACGCGAATTTTAATGAACCGATAATAATATTAAATATACACATTTTTGACACTTCCCGACTGGAGTAATTTTAATTTCTTAAAATGTAATTGAAAAATTTATTCTTAAAATTTAATTTTTAATATAAAATTAGTTCTTTAGAATAAAAATTATATTGAGAATTGTCAACGTTTTCAAAATACAAAAATTGAAGAATAAAGATTTCATTATATACGTGTAGCATGTGCATGCATGTTAAATACATAACATATATACAATACATATAAAATAATTAATTCGTTTTATTTTAGTAAAAAAAAACAAAAAAAAAAAAAAAAAGAAACCATTCATACACACAAATATATTGAACGTCAAATTACATTGGAAAAATTGTATTAAAACTTATTAAGTTTCTTCGTATTTTTAAACAATAACACGTTATATTTAAGGTGACTTATGAGAAATGTTCTTCGAAGAATACGTTAAGAAAATTTATTCGAAATCAAATATTTTCGGTTAAGACAAAATAAACAAATCAAATACAAATATTACAATTTTATCAGAGACGTATAATTGTTTAAATGAATGTGATCGGAATATCAATTCAACGTTTGATAAGTGATAAGAAATGTATATATGAATATATATACGAGGCGATTTGTTAAATCGTTCTATAAAACAAAACTGTAAAGCACCGTCGCACAAGTTAACTGTGTTCAACAGTGGTAATACGAGATTGCAAGAAAGAAGCAGGCAAAAGAATAACTATATAGAAGAGTACATTGTAATGCGTCATTTGCATATACTTACAAGAATTGTTATTTGAAATAATTTGAGCATGAACATAACGTCGAAACTTGTACTTAAATTTTAATTTGTACGAGTGTTCGATTTTGTTCGCATTTACAAAACAAATAGTAAAAAATAGAAAAACCGATGACGCCAAAATAAGACGAAATGGCGTGCTTCGATTACGACGTCATGAACTTTTCCCGATACAAGTATTACGAATATTCTCTTATATGTATTTTGTCGATGAAAACAATGAAATATCTAAATATATTCATTTGTAAAGTATTGAATACTTACCAAGTCTATAAATTCAGTAAAACAACGTAATATTACACGACGCGAACTAACACGCTTCCGAACTAAAAAATGGCTGTACCGAAACAGACCGGGAGGAAGAGGAAGGCGGCGCGACAAAGCAATTCTACCAATATAATTCAATGCTACCAACTTTTACATTACAAACTTATCATGTAAATTATATTTATACCAAATTTCATGATAACGTGCAATGTTTTTAATATTAGAGAAAATTAATACTTTTATTTATACCCTTTATTTTTATACCAAAAATTATTTTAATACCAATTTAAAGATTTCAAACAGTCTGATCTAATAATCGTGATCGACACTTCTCTTTTACCTGATTAAAATTCTTTGTATTTGTTTTTTTTTATTTATATTCATTTTCTGCTTTACAATTTTTCCGTGGACATTAGATAAATTTCTTTATTTGTTTAATTTAAATAACACGTGGGTGTTAATTAATACCTTAAGGGTTATCGTTTTCTTTTACAATTTTTGTATATATGAGTCACCTGGATGATTCCTTTTTAGTCTTTCTAATGTGAATTGTGTACGTTTCTATGGTTAGTTGGTTGATCTTTGTATTCTTTTTTAAATTATTGAATGTTTTCTTAAACCTTTTGATTTATAAAAGAAAATCCAATATTGTAGTTTTTTCGTGTACATTAGAGACATATATGAGATCAGCAAAAATTACATTCTAAATCGTAAGCTACAAATTGCACAAGATTGCGTAATTAATATTTTTCAAGTAACGTTAAAGTTGTTGTTTATTATCTTTCAACAAAGTGTAAGTGATTTTAGCGAAAATATGGGCGAACAGCAGTGCTGTCACAATACGTCTATGTATTGCTATTCAATTATTGGGTATCAATTTATATAAATATATATAATATATAAGTTTTATTATATATAATTATTAAACTAACCGCTCCTTTTTCATATCTTTTATTCTTTTCTATTCATTTATAAACCACCAATCAACGAAATTTATCCCCCTTCTACAGTGTCATTAGACAGAGATAGCATTGGGAATCGAAGCATCTTTCTTCCTCTATCTTTCGTACATATTACGCAGTCCATATATTATATATTTATATAATAAATTTAGATGCAATTCTTAACTAATTTTTATGAAACTTTTCATAGATGAATTTTTAAACGTTGGAATGACTTTATTGAATTTTTATAAAAGCTTTATTTTTATGCATTAGCTATTTTCTAAACAACAGCATTTTAATAAATATAAATTTATTCCATATACCGTTCAGAATTTATAACAAATGTATGCGAAGTATTATTCATTACCTTAAGTCACAATTGATCAGAAATAGGATTCGCTTTTACTAGATCTATATACATATATATGTCCTTATAAAAAATATTAATATTTTTTCGATGTTTATTAATGTTTATTTAGAGCAATTTATTTATATATCACTTGTACTCAGTCTAATGCTGCAATTTTTTTCTGTTATTTACTGTTATTAATGGAAAATAGTATATATATATAGAATATATTGATATATTTTCGAAAAAAGATACGGTTTTAGTATGGATATAATTTTATTTGTGTTATATATGTATGAGTAGAAATAATAGAAGGTTTAAAAAAGATTTTTAATTTGCTAATATTGATAAGATACATATTAATTATTTATTATATAATATTTAGCTTTCTGTTTTATTATCCAATCTATATATATATATATAAATAATTTATACTCCTATTTAATTTTATATTTTAATTTATTCATTGACTTTTATATTATTAAGAAATATTATTAGAAATACTTTATTAAATGTACAATGTAAAAAAAAAATATAAGAAATGAAAAATAATTTTAGTAATAATGAATTGTTTTTTTTTTTTTATTGTTTATCAAACCTGAAATATGCCTCACTACGAACAACGCGCTATTGAGTATAAGTATTCTTTAGATTATATTAGATTGTCGTTAAGAATCAATGTATGTAACTGGGTATTTAAACTGATTATTTTCTATGCATAGAGATAATGTCCTATTTAATCTTTTTAATTAAATGCTATTAATAATCTTAAAAATACATTATATATTAATTTAAGATTTGCGGAGTTACGCGCACATTAACTGATTTACCAAAAAAAAAAGCAAAAATGTTGTCTGTAAAATTGTTGCTATCGTTAGATTGTCATATTTTGAATATTCTGAGGGATTAATTTCTATTTTTACAAAGAGTGTTATAAGGAATGTACAGTATGTACTTGCAATAAATAAAATGAGCGTATCTGGAAAAAGATGATATTGTTTAATACTTGTTAAAAATATAAATTTCATTACTTTCAATCAACTAGCTAATAACTACAATTTTTGATATAATTACATTGATCTTCCTACAGAAGATATCAGATAATATGCAACAGTTATTCCCATATTATAGTATATGGGAATCATATTTAATAACATAACAATGTTGAGTCAACGACCAAAAGTCTGGCTTTATAGTTTATAAAATTATAGTAACAACTTTTTCATGATTAAATCTTTACAATTGAGTGCAATAGATATTATAAAGATATGCAAAAACTATATCACTTTGACAAATAATATCTTTTACATAAAACAATGATTATTGCACTATAAAGATAGTTATATAATACCTGATTATAATTGTTCTATGCTGCTCATTACCTCAAAATGTAAGATAAAAATATTTAGTAGCAAGAAACTGATCGTTGTATAATTTAAGCGCAAGATGCATTAGTTTACTTTCACAAGTATGACTTTTTATAGTTTAATTTGGTATAACAACCATAGACTTAAAATCATTCTTTGACATTATAGCAATATTTTCATCGCTATTGGTTTAACATGCTTGTTTGTACAAATTAGAAATCTAAATTATATACTGTACAGATAATACAGATTAGTTTATGGCATTTGAAACTTATAAAACAAGATGATAACAATCAATTTCAATTATACAATATATTAACTTTTTTAACTGATATATTATTCAGTTTTTTAAATTTATCGCTTTTTTAAAAGTCAAAGTATAATTACCTATGGTAATACAAAAGTCATAGTAATTGTCTAAAGAAATTTTTGAAGAATTTAAAGAATCAGTAGAATCAGTAAAATTATCAGCTTTTAAAGTACTTTCTCATTGTTTACATTGTACAATATTGAAATTTTTGTATTATATTAATAGTTACTAAAAAAAATATGCGATTACATTTAAAGGAATAATAATTTATACTATCCTGCAGTGGTCGATGCTTGTTAATTACAATAGAATAAAATACCAATGCAAATAGAAAATAAATCACATGACGTGTTTTGTGTCAAATAACAGAAAAGTCATAACAATATTAAACAATCGGAGGCATAAAAAATACAATAATTAAACTTTTTTTTTGTACTTCCATATTTCAATAATAATATTTAATATCGATTTTTGTTTTTTATATTTTTTAAGAATTTTTAATAATATTCACAATAATAACCATAACTAATCTCCATAAAAGCAATTACCTCTAAAGGTATTCAGAAACAGAACTAGCATAAATTGACATATTTAAAGTGGAGATAATTATAAAATTTTTTAGAATACTAATATTTATAGAACTCTTTTTTGAAAGTACTGAAGTGTTTCATAATATCTTAGAGTAGTTAAGATAGATATAAAAGAACAGGCATTTTTATATACGCGATTTGTATATTATTTATCCTAATTATATATCTTTAAATGAGTTTCATATTATTTGTTTTTATTTTGATTATATGCTAGATCTATTTCTAAATATATGAACAGTTTCCTTCATATTTAAAATGAACATCTTTGTGGAAATAATAATATTTTTGTATCTAATAATAAGTAGTAGCCTTCATTGATTAGATACTTAACCAACTTTAATACAGTGAATCGCGTCAGAATTTTGACTTAACATAACTTTGGCGCGATTCACGGAAAAAAATTATTTATGTATATTTATATATATATATATACAGGGTGAATTACAATTTACTCACCCTATATAACCATATATATCATATTTGTAATTACATTCGAAAATTCATATTATTATTCACCACACATTCACGCAGAAACACACACATCCACGTAGCTGCAGATGCAGACGCAATGCACGCACATTCTTGTCCATCTTCATGTATTTGTAAATTTTAGTACTCAGTCTTCAGGCTGCAGTCTGTAAATAGTTCTATGTACACAAAGGGTATATTTACAAGGGGCAGAACATATTTTTTTTATCTAAGAGACGAGAATAACAGTTTTTTGAGTAAGCACCAAGCACTACACAATTTTAATAGCATTGTCAATATGTAATTTTGACATTGTCTTTTTAACACGAAGTGCTGTTAAACGCACAGCAGGATTTGCATGCCAACACTCTACCATTAGCTTACTCAATGTAAAGAGTATCTGAAAAAAGATAATTAAAAGAACATATTAATATTTTTAAATTACAATTATTATATATATAAATTTCTTAAATAATTAGTAACACCACTAAATGACGACTTTGGTGTTAGGTCTAATTATTTATAGGAAATTTATTTTAAATATAAAAATTTAAGTATTGATAAGAGAGAGAGAGAGAGAGAGAGAAAGAAGTGCTTTGATAATAAAATTAAAAAATTCTAAAAGTGGAGTTAATCGCTTTGGTCTGTAAACGGCTTCATACAACACTTAATTTTTTTGTAATGTTAACGTTTCACAATATATTACATATATAAAAATATATAAAAATAATGCTTACTGGATTATTATCCCATCTTGCTGGGATAATAGGACGTAAACGCTTTACACATACAGCTAATCGCATGTCTTCAAAATCTGGATCATTTGGGACGACATCGTGATAAGGTAATGCATATGGTTCCACTATAGAATTTTTACCACCTGTCATACAACGTCTACATGCTTCCCATAAAACTAATCCTACAGAGTACATGTCTGCCATTTTAAAAGCATCAAACGATGATGTGTTCAAACTTTCATCTAGCACTTCTGGAGCCATGTATCTTCTGGTTCCTACTCGCGTATTAGGCGCAATATCGATTTCTCCGCTTTCACTAAATTAATATAATAACCAATACATGTTTAGAAATTCAACATTTTGATGAATTAAAGATAATATACATACAATTAGAAAAACTGGCATACCTTATAAAACGTACAGCTAAACCAAAATCAGCAATTGCACATTCACCATTCCTTTTAACTAAAATATTTCTGCTTTTGATATCTCTATGAGCTATGGCTGGTTTTCCACGAGTTCCAAAAATTTCAGTATGCAAGTGAGCAACGCCCGAGGCAATGGAAAGACAAATAGCCAATAGATCTGCATGATCTAGCACAGTGGTTTGTAAATAATCATGTAAAGAACCTCTTTCATGGTAATCCGTAATTAATAACATTTGAGTCCAAGATCCTGTTCCTTTGATATCAGCGGCAATGAAGCCTAAGATATTATCATGTCTCATTAGAACGGTCTGGTAGATTTCAGTTTCACGAAACCAAGATGCTTCTTCCAAAGTGAAAAAGACTTTTACTGCCACTTTTTCTCCTCTCCATCGTGCTAGCCATACTTCGCCGTATCTACCTTTTCCAACGCACAGAGATAAAGCCAACTGTTTAGCTATAGTTCTTTGTACTAAAAGAGGTAGTCCAGAGCCTGATCCACTACTTTGATCAATAAAATCTCTAAGTGTTCCTTGAGAAGGTACTAAACACGGGCCTCTTTCTTTTCTTCTATATCTATGATATATTATCACTATTGCTATGAAAATAATCATTAAACACACAGATAATGAAGCAGCTAATATGATAATAGATGCTCCAGAGGCAATAGCTATTGGATCTGGTGTTGGTGTAGGACGAGTTTTATACTCTGGAAATATTTCCTTGTTACACTGAGCCGTCTTGTTGCAACAAATTATGTTTTTTCCTTCTAGATGTGGAACAAGGTAGCCCTTGCATTGCAAGAAACCCTCTTCATCCGGTGGCAAACATCCAAAGGACCATTCTGGAATATATTCTTTACTCTCAGCATCCCAAACTTCCTCTACAGCGCTAAAACAATGTCCACCGGGTCTTCCTTCGCAAGTACCGTTTTGTCGGCCGTCTGGGCAGTGTCCTTCACAGTAGCAAGTTATTCCCAATACTGAAAGAAAGAAAAAACAATTATTTATTCCAAACACAATCAATATTTCATAGTATATTTTATATAAACGAAATATATGAGTATTATATAATTTAATAGTCGACGGTCTAGCCACGTTGGATTACTAGTTTCCGTCAAATCACCAAGATTAAACAACGTAGGCACGATTAGTAAAATGGTTGTTACCGGAAGTGATCCGTTCGGAAAAACAGAACCGTGTGATTGTTAACTCCATAGAGGCAATAAAAAGACCTCTTTGGTAGTATTGGATAGGTACGAGAAGATGTTAGTAGAGAAGTGATTCGAATCCGTAAAAGGGAAAGTAAAAAGATACAATCTCATTTAGTAGGTTTTTTAAATTAAAAACAAATATTCGGCTGTTCAATATTAGTTTATTAATAATTATTCAGTTATAAGGTAAAACAAGTTTTTAATATAACTTTGCAGTTATATATTCATAAACAAATTCTATAAATTAAACATGGTTAAAAAAAAAGGAAGAGAAGAAAGAGATGTTAAAGAACACGCTAGGCTAGAAATATAAACATAGTTTTAAGATTAAAGAATTTTTGTTATAAAGAAACAATGAATTGTAAACATATATGTAGAATCAACCATTTAATATTGAATGAATTTGAAAGAGGTTTGCCAAGCATCGATGTGTCGCGTAGGCGGACAAGCATCACTACCCACGACTTTCAACGAATGAGCAGTCATCAGAAGGAACAAGAAAGTTATCCGTTTTTGGTTCGTTGATAAAACATAATGGTATTTAATGAACTAAAAGTATACAATAATTCCATTCCCAACGTGGTTAGATATCTTGATTTTGAAATCGTAATGAGATACATATGCGTGGGTGTATTTTACTGTAGAAGCTCAGTCAACGAACTTGTTGAAGTAATCGATTTTAATTGTATTTTATTGATAGGCCGGTTAAAGAGAAATTCTTTTTACAATTTCGGAGAATTCGCATACTTAAAAATAGAACTGCCGTTAGAGTAAATGTTGCAATATTAAATTGTATAATTCAGTTAAATCGTGAAAACTCGAAATAAGTAAGGTTTTTTTATTCAGTCAGTCGCCGGTGACTGACATCTAACTATTTTTTCAACAATAAGTAACGCGCGTGGCCTGACTGGGATTTCTTTAAGAATTAGCGTGACGCTCAACGTGTTAAGGGACAATAAGACGTGTACATCTTTTAGCGATAGAAAGATTACAGCTTTGCATTAACGCAAATTATCACAATATCAAACATCTCTAATTTAAGAAAGTGTATTTAACAACAAAATTTGACTTTGAATAACCTTGAATGACCTTGACTAATAGCTTGCTGAAATGAAATATCATGAATATCAGTATTTAAAGTGAACGCGCTATGATTAATAATAATGCGTGCAACAATATAAATATGACTATAAATTTATCAGATAAATATTTTTCATTTGATTGGATATTTTACCTGGATACTAGAGAGTACCCAGGAGGAGGTTGCCAGTAGTTGTCGTCCTATTCATAAGTACTTCGATCGATTACGAATGGAAATGCAAAAGATTAAAAATTTGGGTGAGAGGGGGCTTTGGCGGAATTTATAAAGTGTGGTAATTTATTGGATTGTTAAAAAATAGAGAAACAAAAAAGATAAGAAAAGACAAGGACGGAATGAAGGAATCGCGAGGAACGCGAGAGAACGAGATCTTATCTTCGGAATTAGGGAATCACTGGTTAAGCGGTTCACGGAGTGTCGAGAAAAAAATGAGAAGGAGAAAGAGGAGGAGGAAGAGGAGAGCGACGATGTGTTGAATGAAGAAGAAAGAAAAAGGAAAAGAAAGGTGGGGTTGTTGGTTGGGTGGGTATAACTGCGAGCATTGCGAGATAGCCGTGAGACGACAGCGGAGCTCGCTTATCTTACGTCGCGGAATTACTCCCTCGTGTGTCTATTTTCCGGTGACCGCTCTATTTATATCTCCCCGAATATCTGGATGACGGATCGATCCTCCATGCGTTCTGCGTCCGTTCCGTCCTGTAACGCACGATCCCATCCCACTCCTCTCCCTACTCCACCCTTCTTATGCTATTCTCTCTTTCTTCTTAACTCTCATTCCTTAAACTAATTTTCTCGCTATACAATAATGTATTATAATCTATCTCTTTTGGCATACAACACTATGCAACATATTATTTTATTATCTTGACTATTTCTATACCTTTCCATTCCCCATCCCTCATCACACCACCACCATACTACATTCACTCGTTTTTTTTTCTGACAATTTCTTTGTCAATGCGCTGTTCTATTCGTATAACATATAAATGTCTTCCAAGAGGATGAAATAGCTCTTTTTACGAGCCAAACAAATTGCTTCTCTTCCATATTTAAGTTTAAGTGGAATTTTTATATTCTCCTCCCTTCTTTTTTTTTTGGCTTCCTATGTTCAGTTATTGTCAATCATATATATATATACACATTTGTATATATGTGTATACATGATTTAATCGAAAACACGAATCTAAATTATATGTAAGTATAAAATGTCTACTTCACAATCTTTTATGTTAGAATCTTGGTATTTTTCCTGGTTTCTGTAATATGGTATTCGTTCAAATCGTTATTTCCGACAAGAATTCCTATTAGACAAGGTCGTTCAAACTTCCAACGTTTATATTTCACGAGCAATTAAAACTTATTAAGTAAACTCTTTTTATGATATAAATCTTTCTACTTTATTTCCATTAAAAAATTGTAGTACAGTTTATATAGAATTATAGATCAGGTTTGATATAAAGTGTTCAAATGTTATCATCGGTACTTAATAAAATACGTAAAGATAAATTTAAGCTATTCTTATCCGTTACGGATAATCATTATCTTACGAGATGTTTTTTGTGTTGAGGAAAATTTTTCAATAAAAAAGCGATTTGTTAATACTCTTTATAAAAAGTTACGATTGGAATCGAAACGCAAGTACTGATAGTACGGACATAAGATTATTAAAGATTATATATAACTTATCTTTTCGCGTGAAACGTAAATTCAGATAAGTCTATTTATCGATGACGAATGAGTTTAATACTAAATATAAAACGAACAGTCAAATGGCAAGGTTTTTTTATATTTTAAATAAAAATTCTGCATTAGATGTGTCGTTATTGCTTTTTTTTTTTTTTCATTTGATTTTACGACAATTATAGTATTGTAAATATCGTTTTATTTATTATTTAAATCAATACCAAAGAGCCATAGACAGATACAATTATAAAAAGTGCCCTCGGACAATTGTCTGAAAAAAAAAATTGTCTTTATATTCAAGAGATTTATTTTCAAAGAAAAATTAATCAAAGAATCGTACTTTTAACAAATTTACAGAGAATGTTATAGAAAAATTAAGTTTGCGTTAATACTTTTATTCAGAACTGTATATATATGTGTTTCTGTACGTGTGGATTTGTGCATTTTTTGCTATAAAATTAAATCAGTATTAGTAATCGGTATTAGTGAGATCTCAATTTCGAAAAGGTTTGAGTCGAGCGATTTTCCGTAAAAGTGTTAGTTTTCTTTTTCTTCAAACGATTGACGACACGTATCTAGTATGTACTCATGCACGTACATATATACATACGTCGTTATATTTATCGTTTACTTCACATATAAGGCGAGAGAGAGACTTCGTAACTATGCAAATAAAGTTTTTTGACGAACCAGTTTCTTTCTGTTTGTTTATTTTTTGTTTACGCTAGAACTACAAGTCTGTTTTTATTACATCAATTTTATTCTACGATTACTCGAAATAATAAAAGTTCTTTATTTATATTATATCTATATTTTAATTATATTTTTATATAATATTTATGTATTCGTGTGTTGTTAGACAATGACAAATAAACAAGGATAACTTTTAATCAATATTTCTTTATTAATTATGATTCGAATAATAGTTAAAAAAAAAAAGATATCTGCAAGAATTTGTTGTCGATAGTTCTAGTATTATCTGTGAAAAAAAAAAGAAAAAGAAAGAAAAAAAATAATATTTATCAACATTTTCATTTCGAAGAGAAGAAACATATTTCGAAGTTGATAATTTATAAACAGCCGACTCCCAGTCTCGGAAAAAGCCTAACACCTGTTCTTATCTTGAGTAAAAATAAAAGTAAAACTTGTGGACACGTGCGATAGGTGCACCTTACTTATGTACTACATAACATCGGATAAGCGATTAACGAAGGGCTCGTGACGAAGTATTTATTTTTCATCCGTTTATCTTGGTAAATTCTTTTAGTTTTTTTTTTTTTTTTTCATTGTTTTCCTTTTATTTTAAAAAACTTAAAAAAAGAAAAAAATCGTATTTATTTTAATTTACTATTAATACATAATATTTTGTATGTGATATATAAATCTTATTATTTTTTGTTTTTCTCTCTTTGTCTGTCTCTTAATAACTCATCCATGAAAATCTAGTTTAACGCGGCGCCCCCTTATCATTATCTATAAATATTTGCTTTGCCATTAGGACGAGGATGACGTTCCCGCGGGTTTCATTCCAATCCGTCGAGTATTTTACGTCGAAATCAACTTCAATGCGACTATATACGATAACACGCACTGTCTAACGTATATACGTTTTAATATATAAAAAATAAAAAGTCTTTTATAAGCGTGTGGATTATATATATATATATATATATATATATATATACATCTCTATTTATGTATCTAATACACAGCAAGGAAAATTGATTCTGAAACGTAAAAACGTATGACGTAAGATGTACGCTAGTTGCACTGAATTGCGATTGGTCAATACTTATACATTTACATTAGAGTACGATCGAATCAGAATCCAGTATAATATCCTTATTTCACGATTCTTTAGATTTGAAATATTTTCCTTTTTAGTTTTTTTTTTGTTCAATGCTATCTAACGGAAGTTTTTTTTTAATCCCTTTTATTTTATTTGAATAAGCAATCAATTACGAGCTTTAATGATAAAACATTCGATATGTTTTGGTATAAATCGATATTTAATATATCATCGACTTCTTTCATATTAATTTGAAAAAAAATTCAAATACGATGATAAGATGATAAATAAATACAAAAGCGTGTCGAGGAAAGATCGAATGGCGGTTATCTGATAATCTTTCATCGTTTAACAGGATATCGAGAAGGATGTGATTCTCGCGTGTCCTGGAGATCGCAGAGAAGATCTAATTCATTTTATTGATTATGAACAATCTACAGATCTATTCTTATAGATTTTTTTCTTTGAAAAATATGAAATAGTTAATTAACCTTATACCTTTATAATAATTGTAATATTTGTATAATATAGTTAGAAAAATTCAGGATTAACAATGAAAAGCCCTGATTTCTGATCTTCATTAATATTTAATAAAATAATTACAAAAATTGTGTATACAAATTGAATAATATCGATTTGGGATGATCCTCAATTGAAATCTTCGCAGTTAAGAAACGTTCATTTTATAAGCGAATTTATCGATAAGAAAAACAACAAAATAAAAAGCCTTTTAGTTTAATGATATTTACGAAAGAAGAAGAACGCGAACATAAGATAACGAGAAATTCTATTACTGTTAACGGGCTATATTCACTGTCATTTAAAAAACAAGTCGATTAGCATATAAGCCGAGAAAAAGACGTGTAATTAACGGACTCACGATGGACCGGAAGAAAGTAGCGAACGGGCAGTATGACGTTTTTAGAACGTCATTGAGGTTACTGCAGGAATCATCGAAACAGGATGTTGCGATATTCGCGAGACGCGCTATAATGAAAAGAGCAAGAGCAAGAGCAAGAGAGAGAGAGAGAGAGAACGAAGAGAAAGGAAGAATAATATGCTATCAAAGCGTGTCTTTACAATATCTTACTATTACACAGTTTTCATGTAACAAATCGATCTTATCCAATGAGCTAAATTCTACAAATAAGATTGATTAAATCATATTTGCGTTAACGAGATTGTTATAAAAATGTTTAATGTATATCCTGCGTGAGGAAAAACTCAGGAAAAAAAGAAAGAAAGAGTAAGGGGGATAAGGATAGAAAAGAATCTTCTGAGAAAGTAATACGACGAGTTTTCGTGGTGGCGTCGGGAATCTCTAGAACTGTTGGTATTTCAGTCCCTAACCTCTGCATCTAATCATTCTCTCTCTTTTTCTCTTTCTCTCGAGGGTTAAAAACGTGCGTACGTTTGCGGAGAGAAAGCGAGAGAAGTGTATTATCTTAGTGGATAAGACGAAGTTCGAGGAGATCGGCACGTACACGTAGGAGAGACGTTATACACTATTTTCAGCGTGTATCGGAAAGGCTCGGAGAGAGAGAGAGTGAGAGAGAGGAGAAGAGAAGAGAAGAGAGAGAAAAGAGAGAGAGAAACGGAGAGATGGGAAAACGCGCGTTGCGAAGGGAGAGATCTCTTGCAATGGAAATGAGAGACGATGAGAAAAGAGGGAGAGGGAAAGACAGACAGACAGACAGAGAGAGAAAAAGAGAGAGAGAGTGAGAGAGAGAGAGGAGAGGGGGGGGGGTCACACTCGTCTTGTTCCGTCCTCGAGACGTCTTCGAAATCGGAGCAAAAAGCTAGGTGGAGGAAAAGAAGGAAGGATCGAGGGCGCGCCGGACGACGATCTCTCGAAAATTGGAGGAGGGAGGAGGAGGAGAAGAAGAAGAAGAAAAAAAAGAGGAAGAAGGTTGGGGAGAGAAGGGAAGGAGAAGAGTAAGAGGGATTATTTTTCTCCGCACTATGCAACCACTCTACAAGGGACAAAGGGAAGAAATGAGGGATGTAATATTTTCTTATTAGAAAAAGGGAAAGAAAAAAAGAAAAACAGAGAGAGAGAGAGGGGGGACGGATATTATTATGTGTGTGTGTGTGTGTGTGTGTTGTGTGAATGAAAGGAAAAGAGAGTGCGAGAGAGTGTTCCACACATATGTGTGGCAGAAGGCGAACGACAGCAATCGTTCTCGCGCACAGGTCCCTCTGCATATCCTCCGATCGATTCCTCTCCTCGTCTACAATTTAGCACGATAACTCGCACTAATTTTTCTCGATCGGGAGAATCAATTTGTAATAATAATAATCGTTAGTTTTAATTGGGTTTACGTATTTATTTACTCACCACCGATAAATCTCGCGATAAACAATCCTAAGCCGAGGCATAGGCCGTATTTACATCCGCGCCGACCCGGGGTAGCGGAGAGCTCAGCCATTTTCTACACTCGAGAGCACATACTTCACTGTGACGTAGTCTGCTCGGCGTCAACTCGCAAGGCGCAGGCTACGGATGCTTCGATTAAACTCGGCTAGTTTCGTTTCCATTCGTTGAGACAGCGCCGAACGCTTAACTTTTGGTGGAGGGGGATACCGCTTCGTGCGATTTCGTTCATCTTCGTAAAGATTGAATGAGAGAAAGAGAGAGAAAAAGACGCGAAACGTTAGGGTTTCGCGCAGATACTACTCGCGGATTCGCGGCCGAGCTTCGATTCGAGTCGTGTCGAGCTGTTGGTAATTCTTCGAAGAAGAGAGAAACATACATACGTATGCACTCCTCGACATTTTGCCTATTATGAATCCTATTACTCCACACGAATGTATATGTGTATCATACGCCTGCGGATATGTACGTTTTATTTCTAATCCGATGGAGAGTATCACACAATTGAAATATCTATTAATTTTGTCCTCTCTTTATCGTCTCTTCTTTCTCTTTTCTCTTGTTCTCCCGATTCCTTTGATAGTTGAACGTAGTCGGAGTAGATTTGAAATGAGAAACTGTATAAAAAAAAAAAAAAAAAGGAATATGTTAGGATTGTGAGCCTAAGCTCTCCACGTACCAATGCGGGCCTGGCGTCAGGTCGATAAAGTGGGGGAAGAGCGCGCGACGGCGCCCTGCGGGCGCCACCGTGCCGGGACGAACACAGCCCCATGAGATCTTTCTCTCTTTCTCTTTTCTATTTCTCTTTCTCTTTTTCCCGCGTGACGAGCCACGACAGTATGTATACCCGCTTACTACGGCTCCAGAGCTTCAGAGAGGTTTGAGCCAAGAGAAGCAGCGAGGGGAGCTGCTCCTTGGAAAGGCGCGAATGTCTATGCTCCTCGCGTCACCGCCAACGGAGAACTAGAACTCAACTTGAATCTGAAATCTTTTTTTCTATTTAGAAAAAGAAAAAACGAGAATGAACTACTGCGTATCTTTTCTAAAAAAAAAAAAATAGGAAAAAAAAATAAAAGAAAATGATACATCCATGGATCTATATCTTAAAATGATTTTCTTTTCTTATTAAAGTTCGATCTCGACGATTAGGTTTGCACGTATTTTTTATTTTATGTTTGCATTTTTTACGTCACGTCATATTTTTTGTCGCCATTAAAATAATTATTCTCAAAATAATTATTTAATATCTATTATACATTTTCCTTAATTTATATTTAATTCATTAAGGTATATTATACGAGCGGTACTTTGAAATTTGTTTTTTTTTTCAACTACATTAATGCAACTCGTATCGCATTTACATTAAAATGTTCGACTCGTGGAAATAACGGGATCTAATGGGTCAATTAAACGCAAGTGAACTCTTAACGATTCATCGACTTCTTGAGGAAATTCGCACGGCTTAGAAGTAAGCAAACAGTAAAACTCTCAATAAGACCGTCCATGAAAAGAAGGCAATTTCTTCAACTCGAAATGGACGTTAGTTCGAGTTGTGTTAGTTGCAAAAGGAGTTAGATCGAGAACGAGGGTATATCGGTAACTATTTACGAGTATTTACGTCTTTTCCTACATTCTATCTCCTTAGTCCTATTACTTCTGTGAAAATAAAATAAAAATATCAGGGGAAACGTTGCTCCCCGACCGGTTAATTGGCGGGAGTGCGTGAGAATGTGAACGAATAGGAAGCGTATAAGCTTGAAAGTCGCTTCTTAGATCAAAAAGCGATTTGTGAAACGTCGATGACGATCTTTTTTTTTTTATCGTTCATTTTTATTTCATATTTTCATTTTATTTTTCAAAGTGTCGTCGAGATTACATTGCGATTTCACTGAAAGTAGTATATTTATATGAATGATATAGTTGCTACGTATGTATTTAAGTACTTGCTAGTAGATATAACTTTACGCTCGAACGATGTTGTACATTGAAAGTCATTAGTATTCTTTCAAAGAAGTTGAAAATCGATCGATCCGATCTTATGGAACCTGCTTACAAAGATAACGAAGCTGTATAGATTCGTCAATCGTTATACTTTTTACCGAAGACTCTTCTTATGCTGGTACCCCACCAAGTTAATGTCCGTTGCTTAAGTATCGCTATTACTCTTTAATTAGTTATCAGTTTAATTAGCCTCCTCCTCTCTCTCTCTCTCTTTCTCTCTCTTTCTCTTTTTCTTTCTCTTTCTGCATCTTTCCTTTGGAATTTTTTCAAGTAGGCCCAACATTTAGGTGGCTAATTGTAAGTACACTATCTAACATGCTTTTGCGGTGTCATAAAAGTATAAAATTATAATTGGTGGTTGCTTATTAATAATTAATTGAAAATAACTCGTAAAAAATCGTATATACTATTGCGAGCCATGATAAATTTATTCGATATTTACCTGAAAAGTTTCCAACATAATACTTCATCAATTAATTTTTCATTTTTTATTTAAACTTAAAAAATTATATTATTTTTTTCAGAGGCGTCTCTGATTTATCGTAGTTTGGTCTATATCGTAGATTATAAATTTTATCTTTTCCTAATTGTTGCGATGACATGACATCAAAACGTGTGTGTGATCGATTTCACAAATAATGATATAAAATTTTATAATATATACATGAGATAATGAATTAACGCTTAACGAAATTATTGAATTAATACGAATCCATTGTATAGAGTTAACAAATTCTTTTCTCCCAACGAGCATTCTTTTTTCAATAAACAAGATAGACGGGAGTATTATCTACAAACATTATCTCAAAACAACAAGAAAGTCAAAGATTATATCGATTTTCATTGGAATCGCTTATCGATTTTTAAAATGGTTGCGATCGATCAGAATCCAAATATCGATTTGTCGTTATCCTTACTATCACTGATATAGTTTCTCATCTTACGTGTTGTCTATGTTGTTACTTTGGTTATATGTATCATGTATTAAGGATCACTATACAGATTGAAAAGCGACGCTGCTTCGTTCCGCCGTTTAAACCATCTCCGTAATTGCGTACATGTATTTTTAGAAATGATGTTGAACGCTTTTATGGAAACGCGACTTCCGACACGTTCGAACGCAACGATGCAGAAGTACGTGTGCGCGCGAGCGCGCATAAGTTTTTCCTTAAAGTTACGTTCCTTCCTCGATCGCTTGGTTCTTCATGCTATCTCATGACGATCCATCCATCCGATGCACTATTCAGGTTTCTTTTCTGCTCTACTATCTACTACTGACACTTGTATTCGCGAAGGAATAACTCATGTTCAGTTGTCTATTATTTTCTATGCGATACGCGTATGATTATCAACTAGCCGAATATTTGAATACGCAAATTTATTCGAATGTAAAATGTAAATGAATGTTAATGTTTTACATAATAATATATGTGTGTGTGAGAGAGAGAGAGAGAGAGAGATACGTATTTATATAATATTAAATAAAAATGTAAATTAATATATATCTTATCGTGTCATTTCTAGCTTGACAATATAATAGATTTTTTTTAAAACGTCCCATATTTTACCATACGTGATATATTATTCTTTCGACAGTTACACAATTTTTTTACGATTTATAATATGAATAAGTTATACTAATATTTCTTTTGTTTAACAATGGACATAGATATGAATTTACATATCTATATCCAGATGTTTTTCTATTTAAATGTATCTTTTCATCCAAAATATACAATAGGAAATCAGAATAAATGAAGTCATTTCGAAAATTGTCAATATACTGTTTATTTATATATTTACAATTAAAGATTAATGTTTATTGGTTACAAGTTATATAAAAATTCAGTCTATAGAAGATTAATAAATGTTAAGAATTTTCTTTGCAGAAAAATATTTTTCTGTGGATATATGGGTAGAGACTTTTGTACGGTTTATGTTACTTCACGATGATTACTTATCATAATTTAATACTACGCGTTCGAAATCACTATTCGATCTTATTTACGACGACCAGCGGGCGTTTGGTTGATTATCAATACAACGACTCTGCCCCTTTCGCGACGTCCACAGCACGTGGTTCTCTCGCGAATTACATATATATATATATATACGTCAGTCTCTAACCTTTTATCGAATCGATCGGGAACAGCAGACACGATTTCATTTGTTCTTCGCATTGCTGTTATATTGAAATGCGTATTATACTTTGTTATTTTTAATGAATTTATTTTTACATTATTAGTGAAGAAACACATGAAAATAAACTCGTTAAAGAATCATGTTCGATAATAACGATGGATTACAAGGGTATGATAATCGATCTTCCTCTCTCTCTTTTTTTTTATAAAACTAGATGCGCGCGCGTGAATGCGTTCGTACTTTAAACGCGTTTATCGCTCATAAAAATGCAAATTATTATGCCGCACCGAAAATTATAGACGTGTACTCATAAGTCCTGGCACAATTTGTCTCCGGATCGTGAATCACTTAATTTCAGAGTACAAAGGACACTGTGTTTAAGCTCTCTCTCTCTCTCTCTTTCTCATTCTTTCTGATACTCACCACCCGCTCTCGGGCAACCACTTATGTGCGTTCCGCGTTCGCATGCTAGCTGCTTCTACCGGAACTAATTGAACCGTTGCTCTTAAACGCTTGTAAACGTTGCTCAAAGTAGTTTCCTTGCGCATTGTCGCGCGTGTCCCAAATTATCTTCTAGAGGAATGTTTAAATTGATATTCACCGTTCAATATAGTATATATAAGTATCTCTGTACTCTTTTATAAACACGATTTCAAAGTTGAGTCGATGTATGATTCCCACGAAAGAAATAATTAATTGTAAGAGTCGATTAAAACGATCCTCTAATTTATCTCTGATTTTAACAAAAATGTTAAGGTTAATGTTCAAACTTTTTTATTATTAAAACTAGTAGGTATATAAATACCAATTTATACACTTACTCATTAAATACATATATATAATCAATTCAAATTTTGTCCGGTTCATAAGAACACTATATTTTCTCTCATTTGTTTTTGAAACATTAAAAATAACGTAAAAAAGTTACCGGAACTCCGTTCCAATGTGTTACGCCACAAAACAATCACTGCATATTGGTATGCAAGTATTATCATGCTTACCAAAAAATTGTCAGTTGCATTTGATTGTAATAATAAAAAGAAAGAAATTATTCAATCGGAAAAAAATTGCGACTCGGCACGAAGAAGACGAAAAAAGGTTCTTCTATTCGTTGTGTCGTTTCTTATTTGTTATTCCTCTTTTTCTTTGTTATCAAATGTGTGCATAAGCGCTCAATTACACGCGCGCGTGCTTTTATCGCGTCAGTAAAGAAGAAGAAGAAGAAAGAAGAGGAATAAGGAGAAAAATAAGAAGAAAAAAAAAATAGACAACGCGATCGGAGCGCCAGAGTAGCAATGAGCGAGCTTACTCAACGAAAACTATAAGGATAAGATAAGAACTCTTATAATTATAGTAATACCATATATGTATATCGCTTATTGTTAGTCTTGTATTACTGGCGAGTCAAGTTATGAGATCGTCAAAGAACCACCTATTCGATTGACCGACTGACTGACTTACTATGACTCAGATTTATAATTAATTGTTATTTATACTCGTTATAATTTTCAAGCATTTGAGTCAGTATTTAAATAGTGTTCGAATTTTTCACCGATCGTTCGAATCCAATTACACTGTTCTTTGTAAAAAAAAAAAAAAGTATAAGTCGTTTAATGGCAACTCTAAATGACCTAAAATAATAAACGAGTCTTTTATAATATCGAACAATTGACCACTGTCGAGAGAATATCTTAGTGCCATTGGTTAATCTCCGTAAATCACATTACGAATATATTTAAGAATATCAATTCTTCAAAAGAGAAATGAATTTGAATCGTTAAGATATTATAATAATACGGATTCCGAATTTAATGAATTTTGCGCGGGAACGATGTTATTTAAGGTTCAATAATGATCGAGGGAACGAACGTGACCGCCAACGAAGTTGAAATTTGGTGCGGCTCGAAATGAAAGAAAAACTCGTACGAGTTTCTTCGAAAGTTATGCGTATTTACTTATTCGTAGTTGGATCGGTAGAATGTCGTCGAGAAACGAGAAACGAAAGAGAGAGAGAGAGAGCAAGAGAGCAAGAGAAAGAGAGAGAGAGAGAAACAGAATCTTTTGAATTCCGTGTTAACGAAAAAGGAGGAGAACCATGGACGACAATTCGTTTCTTCAAACCGGATTTCGGGATTACAATCGACCGGCTGCTTCTTCGTCTTCTTCTTATTCCTTTCCTTATTCTTCTGCGAAGCCCTTACTTCGTTTTTATGCAGCCGAGGGCGACGGAGATCTCGCCTCGGTCCGTCACATTCGAACGGTCGCGAGTAAACGTGACAATGGCCAATAAAGGTAGGATTAGGGGTCCTATCGTGGAGGGGCCTTCCCCCTTATTTCGATCTCGAATCATGGTCCCCATTCGTCTTGGATGTCTTGAATCTTCCCTGTTAGAAACGTATTTTCTTTAGCATAGAAAAAGGTTCGAACGATCGAGGCATTCATGAATATTATTATTATTATTATTATAGGCATTATACAAACATTCTACGAAATGGTTTTGAAGGTATATATCCATTCTCTCTGATTTTATAAAGAAATTTTTTCTTCTTTTTTATATTTTTTGGAAGAAAAAAAATATAGCATGATAGGTATTAGATATTGTTATAGTATTTAAATTTAAATCAATAGAGTTGAATAACAGATTGTAATTAGTAAAGCAAGTACGTATACAGTAAAAAATAAATGATTCTCATTGTGTTATCATGAAACAGGTTTTTTACAAGGATATTTTCAAGGATATTCGCCATTGGACAAAGGTGTGAGAAGGCAGGCCGACAATTCGCGAGGTTTAACAAGATCCTTGGATTAGAATGAACCCCTTTCGTCGTTCCACGAATGGTCCATTTAATACTCTCGCCTGGCGCCTTAGCAAAGTTTTAAATGCGACAGGAGGAGGACCATACAAGAAGAGGAGTCGTGTCGGTGGGAGAAAAAAGAGGATCGAGAGGGCCCAAAATCTCGATCTGTTCGGCACCCGTTACGAGGACAGACGAAGGTGGAAATACATATTTCATTGGAAATAGAATGTGTGTGTGTGTGTGTGTGTGAGTTAGGAAGAGGGAGTCGAATAGGAGGGGTGAGAGAGAGAGAGAGAGAGAAAGAGAGAAGAGAAATGGTCGGACGGAGCCACAAAAGAGCGAAATGCATGTCTGGGCCTTAACGCGGCGTAGCCTCCCGGCTTTTGGGTCAGTTCTCGGCCCTCTCTAGTAACCACATCAGTCTCTGCATTCTATACCACCTCGAGTCGAGTTTCAGGGCCGTACTTTATTTCTTGGTCCATATATTATGATTAGTTTAATGACCAACTTTTTCTATTTAAAAATAAAATCTTTTTATTATTAAGCACAAATATTATAGGTGTAGCAATTAATTCGGTATATTTTAAACAAAAATTTAATATTTATTTATAAAATAATTATATACATCTGTTATATATTCTTCAAAATACTCTCTCCATTATTTCCGATAACTTAGACCCATCTTTCAGATAATTGTCGAATTTCATTGACGAAAAAAAAGATGGCAATTTTGATACAATTTTATTTAATATCAAGATATCTAACTCAATTTTTCTTTTCTTATTACAACTAATAAAATATTATATACCTATTGTTTTTCGTGTAGATGAATCAAATAAATTTGAAGAAAATTAACTTCATTTAAAATGTTAGTTATTAATATAGAAGAGATGAAATTAGTCGTCAAGAGTGAACAATAAAGATATGTACATTGTATCGAAGTAAAGTGGCACGTAGCTCTTAACAAGAAACATTCTCGACCGAGATTAAATGATAGGAAGATATTGGATAATCGATCGTAATTGTGTCTATTTAGTATAGGGAAGCTGGGGTTCAAGTCTTACAACTCTTCTTGGAGACTCTACCAAAGTGGCATCTTTTATATTAACGGCAGGAAGCGGTTAACCGCTCGACTGAATAATCGTTCATAGGGAAAGAAAGACAGACAGACAGACAGACAGACAGACAGACAGAGAGAGAGAGAGAGAAAAAAAGAATTAAAAAAAACCAAGAGAAATAAATCTAACGAGGAACATCGAAAATGTCTAACCAAGCGTTCTTCAAAACTTTATGTTCTTGAATACAAAGCTTTTTGGCGCCACGTTAATTGATCGAACGACTTGGTCCTGTTCCACCCAAGGATGCAGGTCGACTTCTTTCTAATTATCATTTTTTCTTTCTCTCGTGTGATGCTGTTATCGCGATAAAAGAAAAAAAGAAAAAGAAAAACAAAAGAGAAAAAAGAAGAATAAAAATAAACTAAGACGGCAAATGAATTCGCTCGATTAAGTTGGAGTTAAAAAGAGGGTTGACTACCTGGTCACGATACAAGTTTCTTCCTTTTTTCTTGCGTATGCGAGTGGTTCTGCGTACAACCAGCTGTGTATAAGGATATCTTTAGAGGTGGCTTTTATCGCTAAAAGCCAAGTGTGAATCGGGGCCACCGGTGCTCGATCAAAGGCAACCGTGCCGACATGATACAACTAATGTAACAGAAAAAGAGAGAGGAATAGAGTGAAAGACTAAAAAAAAAAGAAAAGGATAGTTAGAGTTAGAAAACAAAAGGAGAAAAATAAGAAAGGTAAAGAAAGGGAAGTAAGAAGAATTCGTTTGATTCAGTTTAGCCAATCTCTTCTTCTTTTTGTTGTTGTTGTTTTTTTTTCTTCTTTTCCTTCGCGATTAAAACCGACGACGATTAAAAACAAGTGGTGGTTGGGTGTAAACGATTGATAGATAACGCTTATAAAGATATATATATATAAAGAGATGTTCGTGTAAACGATTCGTCGAAATCCTTATTGAGAGTTCTCGACTGGAAAATTATTAACCGACGAGATGCAAGATAGGTCGATGCATCGAGAATATCGTCTTTGCGTATATATATATATATATATGTTCGTGTATACACGTGTGCATATTGTTCGCTTGAATGAATTCAATGAGAAAGAAAGAGAAAGAGAGAGAGATGGAGAAACGACGAAGAGAGTGAGAGAGAGAGAGACGGGAGTCACCTAATCGTGACCGCCTACCGACAAATTAGAATATATCGAAGTTTAACTCGACGACCACAAGATATCTCTTTCCCTTCACGAAAATCATACTATCCCACACATTTATAACGATTAAATTTAACTTCACACATTTATGTTCGTCATTTATTCGTTTCTTTTTTTTTTGTATGAGGTAACCGCTAAGAAAAAAAAAAAAAGAGAGATAATAAACGTTACAAGTAAATATATTCTCTAGCGAGATCACATAATTTGCATTCGATCATAATTGGGTAGCGAACCATAACGTAATCATGACTAGAGTATCTTAATGAACTTAAAGTCAAGCGTGTATGTGACCGATTATACATACTTTTGTCATTTTTTCATTTTAGACTCAGAATTCCGCTGTCCGTTTACGAGTTTTACTTTGACGGTAGTAGTCTTAGTGTGGTAATTCTTGTTCTTATCAGTTTCGTGTTTCGTGGATAAGAGCAACACACGCGACACGATAAATAATCATCGCGAATGATTTGTTGAAGAAAGAAATGTCTTTTTAAATCGAAATAAATGGTGAATCTTTATCGTAAAAGTGTATATTTCATTTCGAGTATAATACATTTAATAATCTCGAATAAATTCAAAGAGGAACTTTACAAAATAAATATAAAGGATTCTTGTTCAATTAAATCCTATATTATCGATTATATTATTATCGAATATACAAAGAACAAATATTCTAAACAAATTTCATCGAGAAGGAAGAAAAAATCTTGGAAAAAGTGTTTTCCAACAAAGGGTTAAATCAAATGCGTATCGGGTGATGGGTGGCTTGTAGACGGCCCTGGTCCTGGCGTGGCGTCGGTTCTTATCCCGTGGCGCGCGGAAGCAAAAGAAAAAAAAAGAAAATTTGAAAAAAAGAAAGAGAGTGAGAGGGTAGACGCAAGACCTGGCACAACAAAGATCCATCGGGACCGGTTTCGTGTTCTGCCCTTTTTTACATTCCCCGAAGAGGCCCTGCCGGGCAGCGGGTGTGAAAACCGACACCCACCCACTTGTTATTTTGTCAAACACGAGCCCTGAAAATTATAGGAATCATGCGGCACATCGAGCCTATTCTATACGTTTAATATAAGCTATACACACGACAGAGATTATATTCCATCCAATTTTTATTCTTTTTATTTTTGTACGCTTCGTCTTTTATAACTGGCAATTAAACCCGAAACCGGAAAATGATTGCTGCTACCGATTTACGTGCAATGAAAGAACCCGAGATGACGTAAGCAAACTCGGCCATTTTGTTAATCTACCTACAAACTATAATACTGTATACTTATCACAATTCTATTAGTTTTTCGATTCATACATGAACGTAGGGGCTCTGAAATCGAACTGACTCGGCACTGCGATTGACGGAATTGTAAATTCCGATAGCTCTCGCCGGTGGTTGCAATAATTTCGAGGCAATTGAACCGAGACGAAACACCGATTCCAACATATGATCGCCCGAGTACTCAACTCTGGAATAGCTTCGCACAGCTGCTGCCATGGCTAACCGCATTGATTATTATTACCGATAGGTTGAGCCGAATACAAGTTTTCGTGATGAGTACTTATATTTCTCTTTTCTTTCTTACAATAATTTATCATTTCGATGTTATTTCATCTTTCAAGTAATGTTAAACAAAATATAAACAATATATCTCCGTGGGTTTTTCTTTTTTGGTTAACCAAAAGTAATATACCTTTTCTTCTAATTTATTATTTTTTAAATAAAAAATTAATTGCATTGCGGTGTAGTCAACCTTCCTCTTTTAACCCCTCCCCTCCCACACTACCTCTCTCTCTCTCACTTTTTTTCTCATTTTTATTTAGTCGATTCGCCTCATCTGAAACGGTCTTCGGTATCCTTTAATATCCTCTCTCGTGCCAAGTTTTCGTTGCGCCGCTTTTTATACCGATCAACCACCGCATTCTTACACTCGTATCGTTTCTCCTTCGTCGACGTAGTGCTCCCTTGAAACGGAACCCAAGATTTGAGAGCGAGTCTTCCTGGGAAACGTTGACTTTTTGCGATTCTCCTCGATTGATCCTTCTTACGATTAAACATGATTTTCCAAGTAACTCGATTTCTTTTCGTTTATGCAACAATCAAAAGAAGTCCCTTTTGATACGAGAAAAATGATAAGAAAACGATTCAGCGTAAATTATTTTTATCTCGTCGTTAAAACATGATAAAGCAATTTTATATATTAGATGTAGCAATTAATTAAGTGTGTCCCTTTAACACAGATTTAATATTTATTTTAAAAAAATAATCATACATCTTTGTTTTTTTTTTTCGAAATAATTTCCATTATTTTCCATGATTTTGATCCATTTTTCGGATAACTTTACAAAAAAAAAAAAAAAAAAAAAATAGCGATTTTTATACAATGAATTTAATATCAAAGCACCGAATTAATTGCCACGCCTAATAATTACTCATGCAAATAAGAGATATACAAGGACATNATATATTAGATGTAGCAATTAATTAAGTGTGTCCCTTTAACACAGATTTAATATTTATTTTAAAAAAATAATCATACATCTTTGTTTTTTTTTTTGCCAGTCGCCCCCGGCTTTGACTTCGACGTTCTTTCGTTTTTTTGAAAACTAAAAAAAAAAAAAAAAAAAAAAAAAAAAAAGGATAGCGATTTTTATACAATGAATTTAATATCAAAGCACCGAATTAATTGCCACGCCTAATAATTACTCATGCAAATAAGAGATATACAAGGACATATGCGAAAGAAACGTTTTTTCTTATCTTCCTATTCGAAAGTCATATAAATATTTACAAAGACCAGATAAATTGCGTAATGGAGAATACTCATTTCTCGAGAAGTCTTTTTAATAGATATTCTCGTGGTCATAAATATCGAATGACAACGTAATTCTTAACAAAGAGAACGACAACAGGAGTCTCTCTCAAAAATGAGTATTCTTATTATTAGATCGACTTTAACTCACGAATGTTCATGCTACTAATATGGTACTTGTTGTAAAGGTTTTATATATGTATGTTTAAGCGAGAAGCATAGTCTTGCAATCAAGGACATTTGTTATTTTGCATTCAGAATAACGAGAAACTCTTTCTTTTTCTTTGTCGTGCAATGAACGTATCAGATGTACATAAATATGTACAACATGAAAATACGTGGACGGCCGATAATGATCGAAGCTTCATTAGCCTAACTAAATGACTTGACACCACTCGTGTTCGAATGATAATATGTTGCCTCGAAGGATTACAAATCAGACTTAAAAAACATCATATCTTTTTTTTTATAATTGTAAGATTTACATTTATTGTTTGATATATTTATATTAATATAGATTTTTCTAGTGTTGTTTTTTGGCACCTTTTTTACGGTATTTTTAAAATGTTTCAAAATCAAATAAGAAATATTTCAGAAACAATAAGAATAATTAAGAAAAAAATAAACAAATATAAAAATATAGTATTTAGATTTGATCACACGTAAAATTTAAAAAAAATTAAGATAAATTCTTCAATTTTTTGAGCTACATGGCGTAGGAAAAGTTGCTTTAAATCTCCTTTAAAAAAATGATATATTCGAATATAATTTTCTTTAATAAAAAACTCGATAAAAAGTGAGTTCCGGCATCGGTTTTTTTTTACAAAAAAAGCATTGGATATATATAACAACATATTAATATCTTACAATTAGTATTTTATATTCAATCAGAATAATTGTATGAATTAAACAAAATAATCGTTATTAATTTTAATATTAAACTTAATTAAATATCGCTATATCTAATTGAATGATAATATCAATGATAATAATATCAAGTCGCGATAAAGAGAGTTTTCGAAGGACATTTTGAACACAAGTAATTTAGACTCTGAACTCGGAGGTCATTGACAAGTAGGGCCAAGTAAGTACAGTAGTCAATTTATTCTCATCGAATCTCACGGAGTCAATCATATCGCTAAAAGATTAAGCGATATACCCCTGGAGCTCATTCTACGAAATTTATAAGCAACTAGACAGAAATAAAAAGTAATATGCTTTTATGTGGATATAAGTTATTAAATAATGAATTATATAGAGAATATAAGTATTTATATATGCATTTATATGCTGGTAATGATGACAGCTGACTAAGAATAAATCAAAAATTGTAAACAATTGATTTTGTGATTTATTATTTTATAGTAGTTATTTGTTTAATAAGATAAATCGTAAAATAAAATTCTTAACTTACAATTAGTCCATAGTCATAATTACCGATGCATATGTGTGCACCAAGTTCGTATACCTTTCGATAATTTGATAGTATTTGTTAGCAGTGTGGATTTTCTCAGGTAACAGAAAGCTTTTACTTGGCGAGCTCTTTCATGTCGTTGGCATTTTTGCTTCATTGTGGAAACCATACCGTGACAGAACTAGTACATATATGTACATACGGAGTTTCGCTCAACAAATAAGGCTCTTGTTAAAAGCACGGAGGCTAGCAAGTCTCCATATTCCTCTGGGACGGGTTTTGCACACGCGTTGACCATAATCGGAATACAATACCTGTCCCTTTTATTCCTCTTCGATGGGACATCGTACTGCTGTATCTACGATAAATTGCAAGAAAACTACATAGAACTAGCTTATCCTATCACATAAATTACAAATTTCAAAATTTGAACAATCATTTTTTAATAACAAAAATTAGATTAATACAAGTATATCTTTCCTGTCGATATAAATAAATTAATATTTGCATAGCCGTACTCTTTTTCAATTCTTTATTCGCGTACGTAGAAATAAACTGATTTTTAATTTAAAAAAGACATCTATAAAAGTTAAATCTTTCTTTGATATATCATTTATTTTACGTATATGGAAGTGCATATTACACGAGTAAGTAATATAACCCGTTGGTATCAGAGACGTGTTTTCTATGTTAGTTTAAGCATTTCATTGCCAGGTGGCGTACTTGTTCAATGTTTCAAATTTCAATAGTACAGTCGAGTCTCGTTAAAAGCCCGCTCGTTATGAGTCCGTTAACGAACAATTCGATGAAATACCTTTCTCCCTCCGTGAGGTGAACAAAATATTACTTTTTTATCTCGATATATGAGACCACATTATTTCTTAACAAAATTTAAAATAAATTTCTTAAATAAATGATCTTCATTTTTAATTCAAGTAAAAAAAAAAAAAACAAATTTTATAATGTACTAAGTAGTAATATTACAATAATAGTAATGACAATAAAAATAGAATATCATTAATTGTAAAGTAAGTTAAAGGAACTACCAATATTGCAAAAAGTATTAGATGTTGAATGTTCAAGACCTTTTCTCTCCCTGAACGCTCAATAGACATGTGATGTTTAAATAAATGTGCTATTGTTTAAACATTACTTAATTATACTCCCCCTGCGTACATTATATCTTATTTGAATTATTGAAAAATAATTATTTAAAACTTACTTGTTATACGAAGGAAAAAATTTCGATGTTTTTCAGTAGTCGGAATATGAATTAATATCCTTTTGATATACTTCGATAATCAGAGGTATAAATGAACGTTTGATCTTAATGACAGTGTTCGACAACTTCAAATTTAAAGTTTACCTATCATAAAATATATTATTGACACAAAAACATTCATTATTACTAAGTCTAAGTATGTTGGAACGTAAATAATAATGATTCATTATAGATTTTTTGTAATTTTCGATATTTATTTTATTTTATTAATAAAAATCATTATTATTTGTCGGTTTTCTTTGTCTTCTCAGTAGCTTGCTGCGCTTTCATTACTTTAACTACAATCTTTTGTTCCTCGATCAGAAAAGCACGGACAATCCTACAAAGTTCAAATAAAGTTATTACTCAAATACTTTGATTTATTTGGTAATATATATCGAAACATTTTTGGTCAGTATTTAAAAGGAAGGTAGAGTTGTGTTTAATTTACTTAAAATGTTTAGCTTTCTATATAGGTCATAATTTGTCAGTCATAGAAATACATATGAATGTTGGGCATTGGTAACCAACTGAGAGCAAAGTATGTTTCTGATCCATAATACTTGATGTAGCATTTAACAGGTTCTAACGATATATACTACAAACAAGGGTACATATATTTGTTTCAAACATTGACCATCTATTTGCAACACTGACAATTTTTGTATTTATTGATGTATTCCTAATCATTTGTATTATTTAACGAAATTTAATTATAAATGCTGACCAAAAATTTCTAATAACTAGTAGTATTACTTAATTATAATTTGCAATACAATATTGAAATATATTGTCTAAATATTACGACTGAAGTGATATATTATTATGCTAAAAGGTTTAACATTGAAAATTTAAATATAATTAAGATTAAAATTAAATTTCTGAAGATTTCTGGTGAAAGAAACACATTAGATATTGTTTATTAAAATAATATCAAACATACCTTTCTTTAACGCATTTGTGACAAAGAACACCACCATACACACGTTTTACTGTCTTCTTTCTCTTACACATACGAGATCGTTCCATTGGTCTTGCAGGCTGAATACCTCGTAGCTTATCCTTGCAGTGACCGCATCTAGGAGTTTTCTTAGGTTTCTTCAAGTACTGATATACTAATTTACCTCCAGGAGTACGAACACTATAAGAAATATATATCGATTAGTAGTTATCAAGGCAGTAGAATTAAAACAAATAAATTCCTTTGATATAGCTGTCATTCAAGAGTATGCTTCTTGCGTTATAAATAAGGTTTTACTGTATTAACCAGTTTTACAACATGAATATTATTGTGAATTAGATAACGGATGAGATATTCTAATGTAATAAATTAAAAAATTTTAGATTTAAAAAATTATAAGTTGATGTTAAATATATATAGTTGATTATGATCACCGGTAGCACACAGTGAGTATATGATGAGTGATTAGAATTACTAGTTATACACTATAAAACTGATGTGTTAAATATACATCTATTAGTTTGTTATTTGTATTTAATATTCAGGAAACCAAAATATATACAAATTAGAACATATGAGTGTGCATTAGGACTGCAGAAGATATACAATATGTGATAGCATATATGTAAACATTGACTGTATGTAAATATTATAAGATTCTAAACAATTATACAACTTCCAAAAATTGCAACTAAAATAATAAACGTCAATAAAATAAAAATTAATACTCTTTTTAAAATAATCTTAGTGAAAAGAACTTTCAGCATCTATATTTTATCGTATATAAAACATTAATAGTGATGAATTGTTACAATTAAAAAATAGAACTTAGATCAGTTATCAATACTTCTCTATTAATACAATTACATTGATTTTTTTCAAATATTAAATTACACGTGGAGAAATGGTAATGTACTACCAAAACATAACCTAAATTGTACACTACAGTAATAGAGAATGCAAGTAAACCAATTTATTTAAAATTATAGAAAAAATACGAATCAAAAGAAGATTATTTGTCACATCAATTGTGTGTGTTAATTAGATAGAATAAAATTTGTTACTTACACACGTCTCCTGTTACTTTTTGTATTATACGACAAACGTCGTCGATAGGTTAACCGTTGTACCATTTTGGTTCTGTGAAATGAAAGTTTACTTTACAAAAATTTATTTATAATAATTTGAAACTCATGAGAAAAATATATATAATTTCAAGATATCTAAAATATCTGTACTCTAATCTTGTGATTAACAAAAGATATGTAGATTTTTTGAAAATGTATAATGTCGACACAAACCTCTTAGTAGAGTTAAACGGAAAAGGAAGCAAATGTGTTCGGAAAACTTACTAGAGAAGCAGTAGAAAAGTAAATGCGATTGGACCAATAGACATTCATATAGAGAAAGTCTAGTTCTTTTCCTCATAGCCAATAGGAGCCAATAAAAGTAAATGAAAGAAAAGCACATGTATAAGCGTTTAGATAAAATATCAAAGTTTTTATAAAAATAAAAAACAATATTAAATATAAAAAAATATTGTTTGTGTGAATTTCTGTGTGTGTAGTTCCATAGCACCTATGCATGAGCTATCGCTTAATAATAAATGAACGAGATGTTTAGGTACACCGAGTTATATTGGATGTGTTGATTGAAACATTAAGATTAAATATATTTTTTAGGAAATGTTTAATTTTGAAAAAAATTTGTTAAGATTAGTTTCACCAAAGCATTTATGACTTTGTTTCATATTATTATTAACATAACTAATACAATACAATATTTTTATGTATTCATCAAAGTATCGTTATGAAATTTTAATGCATACTTTTTTTTGAAAGTGATATATGTCTATTTGCAGCTCTAAACACACACGCAGTCTTGTGTTTCTTTAATAATTTTATTAATTGTTATCGAATAATAAAATTTAACATGTTTATATCTTACATGTTAATAAATATTAATTGAATTCATTAAAATTTACCAATATTTTTAGATCAATTCAAATGCGAATGTTTAAATATTTCAAAATAGAAATAAATAGGTTTATAATAAGTTTAAAAATAACAAGTATGTAAAAATTTATTTGTATTAAAGTAAATAAACGAAAAAAAAAAGCTGCATCGGCCGGGAATCGAACCCGGGCCGCCCGCGTGGCAGGCGAGCATTCTACCACTGAACCACCGATGCTGATATCATACGTGATACAGTTTATAGTATTAAGTCTTCAAACACAAAGTGAAAAACGTTCTCTCTTCGATTATTAATTATAAATTATAAAAATATGCATGTTAAACTTAAATTCTAAAAGTAATATTGCCACTATTATTTAATCTATTGTTCATAATGGAAGTTGACGTTCAGTAACGATCGGCTTATTGTTAGTTGAGCGTGAATTTGATGCCAGTACCGCCTTGATTATTTATAAATTAATTATGAAGTAAATAGGTATAATATGTTTCCAAATAAAGAAAGCTGATAAGCATTAAAAATAGAATAGCCGATTAAAATCAGTTAGCGATATGTGATTGAAGAGTATACTCGTCATGCAGAAAAAGTAGTTATTATTTGCTACTTATTATATATATATATAATTTGTAATTTTAGTGAAAACTAAAAAAATGTTACAAAACTATATTCGGAAAAAATCCAAATATTAGTGTCTGTCTTGCGAAGTGTCATTATGTATTGTACTTTTTTTTATTCAATGTTATTCAATAAAATCAAATTTAATTTCTAACTAATCATTATTCTAAATAATTGATTTTTGTTTCTTTCATATGCAAATAATGTTTAAATTAAATAAATAAATAAATTTTTGTAATAAAATTATTAATTTTATAAAAATTAAAATAGTCGTTTGATTACGATTTATTCTTAATTAATTCGATATTATACGCTAAACATATTATCATTTCATTTTAGCAATACAAGTCAGATATACATTTTTTAAAGAGGTCGTTGCATTTAATTGTTTAAAAAATTAATGGTAGATAAAATGCTACTGTCAGACACAACAGTTAAGACTATATATACAAAGTTTGAGGTGCATGTGGAAAATGAAACACTGATTACATTGTATAAGGTATATTATTTATTATATCTTATGTACATTCAACATCGTCTTGACAACACCATAGGAAAAATGTTTTTGACACATCCCAAAATTTGTTGGCAGTAACTCTCTGCTTGCTTCTCTTTGCGTTTAGTCGTTTTGTTCTATACAATGAATCGAAGACACACGCAGGCGATTTGCTTAACCAATTTTATAAAAAAACTCAATTTGTCGAGTATACATAAATTATTGCGTCTGTGTATGTGTAGATAAGCTATGTATATAATGGGACGGTACCTGTGTGCTTTGTTTTCACGGATTTTATTACTTTTTTTGTTCTTTTCGTTTTCGAAGCAGGTACTTTGACAAAGTTCGCTGTAAAAAGAGAGTCGTAAAAAGTACAAATTAAACAACGCGCACATAAGTCGCCTAAATAACGCTTAATTAATTAATGATATAGCTGCTTGTAGTAACGACGATCGTTGTGTGATCGTCGTACTATAATTCGTTACTTTACACGGCAGAGTTTATCGAAAACTCTAACATAATGAAATAATTCTACTCCTTTCGTACTAGGAATAATAGATAATACCTACGATACTTAGAACTTTTTTAATTTAGTCAGATCTCTAAACAATAAATAAGTTTTTTTTTTCTTTTAATAAATAGTACTACAGATGCGTTTATCGATAAAGAATTAAGTAATTAAAGGTGTGGGGGAGAGTTCAACGATTTCTTCGCCTGTTAGTTTGTTCGTTCTTTCGATATGGATAATTGAAAACAATAAAATAAAATAAAGTAATAATAATAATAAAAAAAAAAGAAACAGGAAAAGAAACACGAAGGATACCGAAGAAGAATTAAACAAAAATTCGATAATTTTTATCAGGCAATATTTTTTTTTCCCTTATCGATCACTTTTTTTTCCCTTTTATCGATTTCTATAATTCCAGACTTGTCCTGAAAGCTTTACACGTATACGAGAATAACCAAAATATGTAACATGAAGTACGATCCAAAAGCTTTGAAAGTGTAGCCCACGATATTGGGAGAAAAAACGAATTGGATCTACGAAAGGAAACTACCCATTTTGTTTTACAATAACAAGGATTATTAAAGGGTGATGAAAGGAAAATCGGTTAAAGTTATATGTAAGAGATTTTCCTGCTCTAACTAATATCTTCTTTCTCGTCTCGCATCTACGAATCGTATAATATTGATAGAGATCTATGAAATCTAATAATTCGCTGAAACTATCGACATTCTCAAAACTTCAGGTCGCACTCGTTAATTCGCCGCTAGACACAAATAGTTACAGCTCAAAATTCTTAAAAGTTACCGTATTATACCGTCGTCCCGGTCAAGGGAGAGGATAAGGACATATTAGAGGGCCGAAGGATCGGCCTTGGCCCAATCGGGACGACGTATAACGGCTATTCTCATTTTTCATCGTCCCCTTAACTTTTATCTTACTTTTTGCTAACTTTTAATACGAACATTTAGGAAGATAGCGCTATTGATAATTAATATCTTCTGAAATTTGTTAACATTCTCTATATAAAAATCTGCATTTGCGTGTTATTTACTTATTGCTTCGTAATCGTCGCCATTTTGAGTAGCTCCTTTGTTCCTTCGTCCTTAAAAAAAAAAAAAAAAAAAAGAAAAAAGAAAAGAGCTATCTAGCGCATTCGTGTCCCATAACGTTTCTCTATCATCGAGGTCATGATATTTTTGAAGCGTTCGAAAGGAGAGAATCGTTACAGGACGAAAAACGAAGATAACTCTTTTAATGGGAGTGCATTTTTCGCGATACTCACTTCTCCCTCCCTTTTCTTCATTTTCCTAACGCGAAGCGAACGATCTTCTTGAGTAAAATCACTTATCCCATTAAACGGAAGCATCGTTGGGCTATCTCGAAGAAGAAAGATGATGCGAGAAAGACCGAAGAGGATGATGATGATGAACCGCGTCGTCCGAGACACCATTTATTATTCTCGCGCGACGATTGGTCATTATTTTAGATTCTTTTTTATTATATACATCTCGCTTCCAAATTTCAATAACATAACCCAACGTTGCTTCGACGTCGTCAATACTACCTTACTTGTTAGAATTGGTTAAATAAAGAGTAAAAAAGAATGTTCCGTGGCACGGCTTTAAACTTTGTTTGTCTCTCTGTGGTGGAAGTCGTGCGACTCACGCGAATTTTTCTTTTTCTTTTATTTTTCTTTTCTTTTTATTTGTTTCTATTTTCTTTTCCTCATCGGCGATTGTGGGTCATTATATTTCTTTTCATTCTCTTTCTTCCTTTGTTTATTTATTTATTTAAATTATTTTTCGACGACTATGACGACGACGATTTATTAATCGCCGACAAGGACAATTTTAGCCGGATATCGCAGTTGTCGCCCGCCTTAGGGTAGGGAATAGGGGTTGCAGTCTTTAGAGTCAAGCGAATGGTGGTTGTAACAAGATACAAACCATTATTCGCGATGATAATTAGCTTTCGCTATCTTTATCTCTTTGTTTTTTATCACACACACTCTCAATTTTGTTTGTTTAATATTTTCGCTTCTCTCGTAGCATTAATTTCTTGTAAAGTATATTTTACGAAGGATTTGGAATGGTCGTTGTTTCGCGACGAAAGTTAGGCTGGATGCGTACCCTCTCCTTCTTGCGCGTTCCTTATCGCGAAGAGTCATTTTATACGAAGAAAAAATATGATTAAAAGATAAAATATAAAAAAAAAACAAATCACAAAAGAATAAAAACAATAATAAAAAGAAGAAGAACAAAGCAAAAGAGAACGATGGAAAAGAAAATAAGAGTATACGAGAAAATTTTGGCATTTCTAGATTTTCTTCGTTTTGTTTAAGACCCTCTCTCTCTCTCTCTCTCTCTTGGGTTGATAAAATGATAGCTCGTCGAACATTTTCACCGGAAAATAATTCGGGAACGCGTTTTTGCATTATTGTTTCTCGTTGGCCAGTATCCGTCCTCTGACGATCTCTTTTTTATGAACGATATTCGAGGATTTGGAATCCTTTAGTTTCGTTTAGTATGTTTCCTAGTTTGATCATTTTTTTCTTTTCTTTAGATATTCGTTGATATGTTAACGTTACACCGAGGGACAGACAATAACACTCTTACCCCTTATTTTCTTGCGTCTCATCGAAGAATTAATTGTATGTATATAAAGATGAACGAGAGTCGTCTATGTTCATTTTACGCGATATTGCATAAATAGATTTCGTTATCGAGTTTTTTTTCTCAATGACGATGTTAACATCCTTTATTTTTTTTTAGCATTATTTTTACACCGCCAGAGTCGTCCCCACGGTTCCTCTTTCGCTTTATTCTCTACTTTTTTTTTTTCTTTTTCTCTCAATCTCTTGTTTTCTTTTCTCGCTTCCTTCCTTTTTTTTTTTACGTCCACGAACAGGACACGCGTTTCGGCGTGTGATCGTATCACTTGAGAGCGAAGGTTCTTTTAAGCGCTCACCTTGGCACATATACTACTATTAATCCCTTTTTCTTTTCGTTATATTTCTTTCACATTTTTCATACTCTCGACAGGTACCTCCAAACTTCACAGACCGATTAATTAGGCATATACAATATATACTCATATAGGTAACGTAAAAGGCAAGAACTTGTATCATCTTTTTCTTTCACCCTTTCCTTTCCCTTCCTTCATTATTCGCAAAAATTTACAATAATTTCGAATCTCGTTATACTTTTTTGTCTATTTCATCATCGTTATCGTCAATTAGTCGTTTTGTTCGTACGTTGGAAACACACTCTCGCCCGTATCATACACATATACTCTCTCATATCCACACACATACAATCACACACACGATCACTTTGTAAAAGCAACAACATTATTTTTCGTCATTATTTTTTTTAGGCGAGTCGAGCAAACGTCGTTGTGATTAGAAGAATTATAAGTTGTTTCTCACTGACAAAACCTTTCCAATCTACTTTTCCTTCCTTCAATTTTCCTTTATCGTTAACAAACGACATAATTGTTCTCACGTTAGAAGAAAATGATATTTCGAGAATAAATGTGACGATAGTTTTTCGTCCTGTTTTAAAACATATCGTCCAATTTAACGAAACAAGGAAATAGAATAAAGAAAGAAGAAAAAGAAGCGAAATCAGCGATGAAATTAACCGTGAATTATCGGTCAAAGTATATCGTATAAAAATTTGTCCTAACTAGTTAGTTAGTTAGACTGTCGTTCTACGTATACAAAAGGTACATACATACTTATGTACCAAAATACACAAATATATATACATAAGTAAAAAAAAGGCAGTGGTTTCTTACAAATGTCGATCCTTTAATATTCTTCTTCTTTGTTCATTATTAAATTGGTATTTTTACCGTTGCGTGTGTAAAGTTAATAACAAGCCGTAACTTTTCTTACCTTGTAAATACGAAGGATCCGAAATTACGCGTGTTGAAATAATCAAAATTAAAAGAAAAAAATTAAGACAAATAAAATGAAATGAGAAGAGACAAAAGAGAAAAGGAAAGAAAATAAGATAGCTGAAGTAGGAAATTCGAATGACGGATCCTTCGAAGAATTTCAAGAATAATGTTTGCGATTATTATGTCGTATCTATACTACTCTCGCGTTTGCATTCTTTTTCTTTAGAAATTTTTCTATCTTTCTTTTTACGCGAGAGAGTCGACAACGCGAAACGGCTTTTTAATTAAGGCAGTGGATCGCAGCATGCAGCACAACTTTTGTGGCTTGTTCCTTTCACGCTTAGATATAAGCTGATGATGTTGATCTCGTGAAGATTCGTCCGCAAGATCGAGGAATAAAGCGAAAAATGTCTGCTCGATTATATTTCTTCGTAAATTTTCTCGACAAAAAATGAAAAAAAAAAGAAAAAAAAAAACGAGTTCGTTCGTCACGAGCAAAACAAACAACACACAGAGTTTTGTTTCATATCGTTTTTTTCGCTTATAATTTCTCCTCGCCGTGTTATGTCAACAAGGACAAATCTTAATCGACAGCTACGCAATAGATATATATATAATAATATATATATGTACGTATTCATTCGAAGAGGAAAAGTTGATTCTTTTCTTTTAAAATACACATATGTCTGAGATATATTTTCGTAGAGAGAGGAGGCCAATTAATTTTGTTCAAAGCGAGATTACTACTCGCTGGAATGTCTTTCTAATTCTAATCTCGAGAATAAAATTGTTAAGTCTTTGTCAATATAAAGAGGAAGATCTCTCGTTTTCATTCGACTTAGCATTAAACGAACGCTCGCTAAACGAAGAGGAAGAAGTTGCTATCCTTATCTTCAAGATATCCATGATCTCAACTTGTCGTCGTTTACAGTAAGCTCCAAATTTCTACTTTCCTGCAGGAAAATAATCGAGACTCTCTCGGTTCTCTGCTGAAAAGTTTCACTTCTTTCCTTTACCCTTCTTCTTTTTCCTCTTTTTTCCCTTTCCTAAACGAGAAAACTCTGAGACGTGGCAGACATTTGCGCTCGCAACGCTGTCACGCTGTTCATGATTTTCTTTTGATGACCCACTAGGGTGATACCAAGTGCGGTGAGTTCTTGAACGGTAACCCGTGCTGCTGCTTCCAACGTCGTTACTCCCGCCCTTTCGAAGCTCTCAGCATATCGAGACATTTTGATTGAGGCCAACCATTCGCTGACCGAGGTCAACTGCGTCAAGTCCACCGCGTCCGGCGCCAGTGGATTGGTGCCCCTGTCAAGAACACTGCGTCAGATATACTGTGTTTTATTCTTTATTTTTCTTTTCTTTTCTTTTTCTTTTTACTTCTTTTGCATTTATGATTTCCTTTCCGATCTTTATTTTTATTCGCCTGCGCCTGTCTCTTGCTGAAAACAAACTATTGTTCGATTTTACTTTTCAATCTTTCAAATATTTTCTTTCTTTTGCATTTACTGTTGTCTGTTGTTCAAAGTTATGTTTCAGCGAGAGACATACGTATACGTTGTTGGAAGAGATTAAAGGTATCATTCGGATTTTTTTTAAAGGGTTCTTTAGGGTTGTACAGATAACTAATATTTTTTCTTTGCTTTATATTTTTTTTTGAAAATTTACTATACTCGACATTGGGGTTTTAAAACAAAGCTAGATCCCAGAATATTTCAAATGTAATTCATTTCTACAAAATCTATATTATCGTAGAATAATGTATTATTATGTATTACAAATAAAAAATTGCAAAATTGTTGTACTGGGATCTGGCCGAAAGATCGGATAGAAAGAAGAAATTTACTTTTTGATTTATGTACAAGGAATAATAATACGTATATGTGTATGTACAAAATATTCGATAAACGAAAGGCACGCATACACGGGTAAGTTCAAAATTAAATAGATTTACACGGAATGTGTTTTCGCTTGTGCGAACGCTCTATCGAAACAATAAGTTTCGTAATCGCGTTTGCGAAAAGCAAAAGACATTCTGTCGTCGTTAAAAACATTAGCGGGTTAATTGCAAGGTTCGTAGGATGTCTTTTGCTACAATTTCTAAAAAAAATTCAATTCGTTCGATTTATTTTATTCTTATAAGGTTTTTAAAATAGGGTGTGGGGGGGGTGGGCACGTGACATAGGGCATGATAGAATAGATATATGTATATAAAATAGAACTTACAATTAGTATCTAAACGGGAGATTCATATGTTTTTTTTTATATATATGTACACGTTTCTACAAAAAGGCTCGAACGCGTGTTATATAATTATAAGATCTTACAAAGAAGCTTTAATTACAGCATTGTTAGCGATATTACTTTTGTATTATATATTTATACACTTAAATGTCACAAAAAAGGAAAGCTGTACATTATCGGTTAAGTCTGAGCCTCTTTGCAAGTAAATATAGGACATACTAAAAAATAATAATAATAATAATAATAATAATAATAATAATAATAATAATAATAAAATTAAAAATATAATAATAATTATAATAATACTAATATACTAATACTAATACTAATAATATCAAATAAAAAAATAATTATAATAATTAATAATAATAAAAATCATAAAAATAAATAATAATAATAATAATAATAACAATATTATTATTAATAATAATAAGAAGAATAATTGTAATAATAATAATAATAGTGGTAGTAGTTGTAGTAACAATATTAACGCTAATGGTAGCAGTTGTAATAAGTAGTAGTAATAGTAATAGTAGTAACAGTAGTAGTAACAGTAGCAGTGTAGTAGTAGTAGTAGTAGTAGTAGTAGAAAGAAGTAGTAGTAGGTATATAGTTATAGTAGAAATGGTAATTATAATTAATGATAGTAACAATATTACTAGTAATAATGATAACAATAATGATGATACGAGAAATATGATAAACTGAATGATAGAAATAGTCGAGCTTAAAATGGATTTATACATGTGAATCGAGGGTAATGGTGCGTATGAAGCAAGCAGTGCGATACGAACTAAAAGGATACAAGCATAGCAAATGCTGTCTCGTCTACATGATAGAAATATCTGTTACGATTTCGACAAAGCGGATAAAGCAAGGAAGCTTCTTGTCTTTCTTTTGTCTATTTTAAACTTTTTTTTCTTTTTAGAACACAGAACATAGAAAGTAAATCTCTTGTTTTATTTTCATCTGAAAGACACAACATTGCGAAACTTCTTTGCATCCCCGCTTCGTTCGACTTTTAAAATCTTTTTTATGTTTTTCGGTTATAGGACCGTTCTTGATATTTTTTTACCTTTTTCTCAAATGCACGTTGGAAGATGCCGACGTGGCGGGTGGGGGTGGGGGTGGAGCACCCCGTTCCCTGATTCTGACAATTGTTAGCATTTGTTAGTGCAATAGAGATCACACTTTTGTGTGTTTACTATTTGCGGTGTTTCGTGTTTCTATAATATTTTGCTTTTATTTCTCGCGATAGTCGTGTCATTTTTTTTATTTTATTTTTTGCGTTTCGTTGGGTGTAGCGTGATATTATAATTTCTATTTTTTTTTTGGTTTTTGTTTTTTTAGTCCGTTTGTGTGATTGCTCTCATTTGCAAGTCGCATTTTCATTTGTTGGTGTTTCCTCTTTCCACACTTATTCAAGAGTGATCTTGCTTGTGTGTCCTACATGTGTGCGTGCGTGTGTGTGTGTGTCTCTGTGTGCATGTGCATAATATATAATAGGACATATGTGGTTGCGTAAGCGAGAGAGATCAATTCAGGAGGAATAAACTTAATATAAACGCGATCAATAATTACAATCGTACGAATCCGCGCGTAATATAATGTTGTATGATAAATTGTTATTATTCCATTGAAACGCGTTAGAATTTTCTTTTTTCTTTTTTTTTTTTTGTTTAATCGTCGAGCCGACATCGAAAAAATGATTGTCTATTTTATCATATTATTTGTAAACACGATTTCTACTATTCTACGTTGTCGATATCACATATTATGTTGAACTTTCAATAAGTACGCTCGTACGAAAATCTATGTAAAATTGAAGTGGGATTGAAAAAACAAGGGTTTGGAAGGAAGTGATGAGGAATGGGAAAAAAAAAAAAAATATTGCCAAGTGCAAAAGATTTACAGCGAAGATTTATTCGCTCTTATCGATGATTATTATAGATTTTCTTCTTTGTTCTCTCTTCCCTTTCGTTATCCTTATTTTTCCTAAGATGGGGTTGCCCATGTTTTTTCTTCTCATTTTCCTTCTAATATCTCAAGTATAAAAATACTATTCTAAAATGGTCGAACTGTTTCGCTCGTATGAATAATAATATTGCTAGTAAGTCTTTACGGTTTTCTTTTTACGTTAAAATCGATCACATATATATATATACTCATATATATATATTTATATATGTAGTATGTTATATATGTGTATACTCAATACTCGCATTTGTAATAATACATTTACGTATGTAATAATATATGCAATAATTACCGCTAAATATAGAATTAGAAAAAGATCATGAAAGACTATTGTTAATCGCGCGTACACATCATCGTTTCTTGTATCTTTTATCTAAGCTCGCGACATTACGTTCTACATTTAGGCTATTCGTTGGTTCGATTCGTCCTCTACGTATATAAAAAGCTTCATTATAATTTTTCTTTTCTATTATCTTTCTCTTATTTCTTTTCTCTATTTAATATTCTCTACTTTAACATTGCAAGATAATATAATTAATGTTTTCGGACTCTTCGCGAACTCGTATGATTCAAACCCGACGAAACCCCCCCCACCCACTGTGTCCACCTAAAATGATTTGCTACAAACGTTTATCGGTAAAATTACAAATGTTCTTCTATACAATATGTTGTTCGACAAGAAATAAAAATAGATATCTATATATTGACTACACGGTGAGTACGTATATCCCGTTTGTATCAATAATAAGACTGCGCTGCGTATGTGTGTGTATATGTGTAATTTGTAGTCAAAACAATTGAGGCTCGGAGCATGGAGTCGAGTTTAATTAAAGGAACAAATGCCTAAAAAACCCGTATATAGAACGGTTCGCGCGGAAGAAACGTGCGGGAGCGCGGAAGAGCATCACGAAAACTTTCTTAAATTGTTCTAATTCAAAAATGATTAGTATGCACGCACTATGATGTTATCGGTATTTGCCCGATATGACAAGATACACATTAGCGGAAGAAGCTAAAACGGTCTAACGCTTGAATGAACAATACGATAGAATATGATACTATAATAATAATAATAATAATAATAATAATAATAATAATAATGATAATAATAATTATAATGGTAGTAATAATAATAATGATAATAATAATTATAATGGTAGTAATAATAATAATAATAATAATAATAATAATACTAGTAATGATAATAATAATAATAATAATTAATAATTAATAATTAATAATAATAAATTCTTCATCTACGGCTATTTGATATATATATATATATATACTATATAATCTTGGATAAAATTGACAACTATTAATCGAAAACGATGATCGTAATATAAACGTATGTATACATGTATATATAAATATATACATATATATACACATAGGTTTAGGTAGAGCTATAATTTATAATATCAATTAGAATCCCTTTGGTGAATGGAAATAGATGAGAGGAAATGATTAGGATAAATCGTTAAGGGAGGATGAAAATCAACCAAAGTGAGTGAAGGGAACCCAATTAGGATATGTGAGAGGTGGTTGATGTGGCAGTGCGTGTGTTGCTGCGTGTGTGTGATAGTGTAGGCTACGGGCGGCTCCTGGTGGCATTACTGGAACGGCAATCGCTGACTGGGCCTGATGGGCCTGATGACCGACCACGTCTACGGGGAACGGTCCCGTTGTGGGTGCACCTGGTACCGGAACAGCCGCCGAAGCAGCCGAGGCAGCCGCCGTGGCAGCAGCCGCCGCTGCTGCTGCTGCAGCCTGGGCGGCAGCCGTATGGCTTGTGACATAGTACGGATTGTGTGCGGGCGGCCTCACGCTGTTGTTGTTGTCACGTTGCAAACGTAGTAGGTAGCGAACGTAGTGGATGGTAGCAGTAGTTGTCGTAGCAGTTCGTAGTCGGGTACCAAAGACACCACAAAACCAAAACCACAAAGAATTAGCCCAGAAAAAAAGGGTGCTGGCCTGCCGGAGATAGATAGGTACGAAGAAGGACTAGTTGTTGTTTTCTTGGGAATTGGATAGAAATTAAAAAAGGCAGAGAGATAGAGAGAGAAAGAAAAAGAGAAAGAGAGAGGGAGAAAATGAAAAGTTAGTTCGAGAGGAATCATGGATTTCCCATCCTGGCCTGCGTTCAACGTGTTACACGATGCTTCTACCTTTGATCGCGTCAACGGAGATAAAGGTTAATATGTTTGATATCATTATCATCGTATTCAGATAATTTATAGTTGTTAAATGTAAAAAATAATAAATTGTAGATACAATTTGACAAAATCAGTTTAGAATATGCAACATGTCGCGATAAAAAGAAAAATATATATTGGATGATGATCCTGTTAATTTGTATTTTGTTGATGAATAGAAAATATTTCAATTGGCGAATAGCAGAAAAATTGTTGATTACTCTATCCCCGTTTCACGCGTTCGGTAGTAAGTTATAGCAAGCTTGATCAAAGAGGGAATGAAAGGTTTAGAAATTCGGAAATAATGGGATCTACAGAAATGATAAGCGCCAAAAGCGACAAAAGCTTTTTGAAAAAGCCACTGCAGTACAACACGCGTCTTTTTTTCTTTTTTTTTATATATATGTTTTCCGCTTCTTTTTTGTTTTGTTTAATTCGTTAACGGTTTCTTTTTCTTTTCTTGAGTCGTGAAAGAAAAAATATCCCGCGAAAATAATGACGTAGACGACTTTCGTCCATAAATTAATTTTCCTCCCGGCTGGCAGGTAAACACAACGCTGCGAAGAAACTTGAAGTTATTTTTTTCTTTGGAAGGTGCGGAAAGGAACGAACGAACGAACGAAGAAAATAGAATTGAAGCTATTTTTGAAAGACGCGCGATAAAAAAGATACTCGTGTGCAAAGCCGCGATGATGATGGGTGTCACGTTCGAAAATTGTGTGTGTCAAAAATGTAAGAAAAATGTGAAAGAAGTTTTTCAATGACAACGACGACGATAACGATTTTGATTAATATTACGTGACGTTAAACAAAAAATTTTACGAAAGGTTCGAAAAGAAAAATACGTTCCAGTCGCGAAAATTGAAATATTAATTTTGAAGAGATCGATTTTCTGAAAAATTGTAAAAACTTGCAGGTGCCATCTCTCTTGTAAAGAAGTGATTATAGTATAAAAACAAAAAAAAAAGAGAGAGAAAAAAAAAACATAAAACAAGAGAAGTTGCGAAATGAAAGGTGAGAAAAACAGTCCAGTACGTACGACCCGCTTCCAGTAATGCCAATCAGGTATTTCGAGGTATCACACGACGATACCTCGAGCACAGAGAAAGAAAGATAGAATGAGAGTTATACGTATGCGCACGACCCTAGTTCACTTAGCATACATACATACACACATACACACACACACACACACACACACATATCGTTGTTCTAACTCGTGTACGAGTGTGTGCTTAATTGTGAGAGCGTTTTACCATTGTGTGTATAAAATGAGCGCCATATCAAAGCCCATTCTAACAGCGTATGTGTTGAGGAGGCACAGAAAAATAGACAGAGAGCGGCGGCGTGATGATGAGCTTCTTTTAAATATTTTCATAAGAAAATCAAATAATCCAAAAAAGACATAAACGGAAAATATTTTTAGCTGACAAGAGAAAAATTAATTTATGGACACGAAGTGTGGAGACTCGCGTTGCATGCGACATGATTTATGTTAAACGATGACAGCCGAACGAACGACCGAACCGGAAGGAAGAGAACATTGCAAAACTGTGGACGAAGAGACAGAGATAGATAGATAGATAGATAGAGAGTAAGAGAAATAGGTGAGAGAAGTTCTTTTCTCTCGTATAAAAAAGACTTTTTTTACAGGTCTTATATAACACGTCCATAAAGTTATACAATTTTATTTGTCGTTCTTCCGTCCGAGTCATTCGTTCGTACGATGAAGGCGAAAAATTATATTAGCTAGCACTGTTCGTACTACGTTTTATATGTAATTATTACGCCGCACTATACATATATTGAATATACGTATAACATTTATAATCAAATCCCTGAGATTAAAATAGTCATCTCCGACGTACGACCGTTTTTTTTTTTTCTCTTTTTTTTACCGAGGATAAAAACGAATGTCCGACGATAATATTGTCAGTCGTGAATGAATCTGACGTTAATTAATATCGTTATATCGAGTTATCTTAAACGCAATGTAAATTGAAATAGATTGTTACCTGTTCTGCGCGATTTTCCTCAAAGTATCCGGACTTCGTATGAGTTTGTCCAACGTCTGAGTGAGATTGGCGAAGGTAGGCCGATGAGTTCGTTCTTTCTGCCAACAGTCGAGCATTAATTGATAAATTGCTTCGGGACAATCCATTGGAGCTGGAAGTCTGTATCCTTTTTCGATCGACTTTATCACGTCTTGGTTAGACCAATTCCAATATGGTCTTTCACCATAGGACATGACTTCCCAACAAACGATACCCATACTCCAAACATCGGAGGCGCTAGTGAATTTACGGAATGCTATTGCTTCTGGTGCTGTCCATCGTACCGGAATCTTACCGCCCTAATTTTAACCAATAAGATATCACACATAATTATACGTCAGTACATAAATTATATATCGATATTACTAATAAAATAAAGAAATTTGTTCTAATTTGTTTGAAACGTACCCTGGTCGTATATGCACCCTCTGTCGCACTTTCAATCTCTCGGCTCAGTCCAAAATCAGCTATCTTACAAACCAGAGCAGCATTCACTAGGACATTCCTTGCCGCGAGATCACGATGCACGTAATTCATTTCAGCGAGATACTGCATACCACTTGCTATGCCACGGAGCATACCGACGAGTTGGAGCACTTGGAATTTACCGTCGTTCGCGCGAAGGAAAGTGTCCAAACTTCCGTTCTCCATAAATTCAGTAATGATCATCACTGGATTGCTCTTGGTCACAACACCCTGAAGGAATATCACATTAGGGTGCTCGAATTGACCCATTATTGAGGCCTCCGTTAAAAAGTCGTTCCGTGCTTTGTCAGCAGAGCCTGGTTTCAGTGTCTTTATGGCAACGTCGATTTCCGTTCGACCATCTGGTGGTAGTTTCAACTTGCCACGACAAACGTCACCGAATTCACCACCGCCTATGAAAAATTATATTGCGTTTTAGTAGTTGCACATGTATCTAGTAACGATATAATACACAAAAAGATAATTTTAATTTACCAATGATGGCTTCTATTGTGATGTATCCAGCGTCAATCTCTCTTGCAAATTCTCGAACTGCCTGATTTGGATCTTCGTAGGTGTGAGGATCAACGTAACTCCTAGCACCAGTGCCACCTGTACCTCCAGCACCCGCTCCAGTTACTCCCACTGCAGGCGTGAACAGCGGCGTCGTCACTGCAACGTCACGAAAACAGAGTTCATTATATTAAGACGGGGGTCGGTGTGTGTGTGTGAAATTTAAGCGGAACTTTTTCAACATTATTTTCATCCCGTAAACACTCGCACACCTTTATTTTTTTTTTTTTTATATATTGCTTTTCTTTGTACGCGATTTTTCGAAATGAAATTTCATAAACTCCAAATAACAATGCAATCAAAAAAAAAAAAAAACCAAACTTTTAGGATATTCGATAATTAGTTTTAATTCTTCTCTAAATTGCTTTTGCAAATTTCTTTTTTATTTTATTTTTCCTTTTCTTTTCTTTTTTTTTTGGTACAAAGAAACAAAACTTTTATCGAATTTATAATTCTTTTGAATGAACAAATTCACATGCCAGTACCATAATATTGTTACATGCCTGGACATTGAATTGTTTATCAAGTACGATGCATCCGACTCGTTAGTACTATATTGGTGTTCATCTTATCTGATGGCGGATGTTTCCGGGTCTATACTTTTAAAAAATATATACTATATATATATATATATATATATAGGACAACAGAGTAAATATCGCTGGTTTTGTTTCATTTCTTTCTCTTTCTTTTTCTTCCTTTATCTTTCTCTCTCTCTCTCTCTCTCTCTCCTCCCTTCCTCTTTCCACCCTTTCTCCCCTTCTTTCACTCTCTCTTTCTCTCTTTCTCTCTACCTTTTTTTTTTCCCTCCCTCTTTCTGTAAATCGATATAAACCCAGTATACATCCGTCGTTTCTTGTAGAATATTACAGAAAGGAGATATAATAGAGTCGGTCATCGGTGAAGAGAAGTAACAAAAAGGTAATCAGAACACGGTGCAATTTTGAGATACCAGAAATGATGCATGCTCTATACTTGATACGCTAAATTCTAGAAACGGCGATAGGAGAAAAAAAAGAAAATAACTTCTGTTGGTTGGATGATAAAAGCGGAATTGTTGCGAAACTAACGTATGATGCGTATCCATCCCTGAGCTCAAGCCGTAATCAATATAGGTATATATATATATATATATATATATTTACGTATTTATGTATGTGTAGGTATGTTGTCGCGAAAGAAGAGAATAGAAAAAAAGGATTAACGGATTGACGAGCTGTAATTTCGATTAAGATTTCTTTAGATTTGCTAGCAAAGCACTTACGCGACGACTTGCTCTTGTTGTTGGTATGGGTTGTCACAATCGGTGAACTGTCCATTTTGCAGTGCACTGTGAACAACACAACAACCAACACACTGATTGACAAACAGCAAAAAAAAGAAAAAAAGCTGCGGGTCTTTGCAATGATGAGAATTCGAATGACGCGCTCGTTATAAATTATCGATTATTCTTTTTAATGTCGAGAAAGATAATAATGATCAATGTGAGAAGAGATGATTCTATATAACGCGAGCAACACGATGATTTTCTTCGAAAAACAACATATTTCTCGCAAATTTCATTTATTTTAGATTCCTCGCGAATATGCTATAAACGAACAGAGAAAAAACGATAGAAGATAATACGTCAAATGATACGTGTAACATCAATACGATTAAAAACTCACATGCAAAACGTATATATAATATAAAATAAACAAAAAAAAAGAGAGAAAGAGAAAAACGATGCAACACACATATGCAAGCAATAACGACAAATGCTCGCATACTTCCGTTTAAAACTAACGAGACGAAGCGATGTGAGCGTTGGTCGATTCGTTGATCGTTTTTATTGTTTCTATTTTTCCTTTTTAAAACGAATTCAACGCGAACGGAAGTACGCGTGCAAGTCGTTTCTACGCTATTTAATTACTAAACGTCAAAAGATGCATGAATCATGTATACATATATGTATATATATATACGGGGGTGCAAGAAAATAAAATCTATGCAAAAACCGAGAATCCTAAAGAAGAAAAAAAAACTTGAGGTGTTGGAGAAGACTTACTGTAGGTCACAACTAGTCCTGTAGTAGCAGGCGATTGTGTACATTGTTTCATTGGGTTTTTTCATGGATTTTTCATGGAGGCAGGTTCGATAGATTAGGGGAATCGCACATGAAAAGAAAGAATCGAAAGAATGTGGTTAGAATAATTATTATATCGTCTACGGGCCAAATCGAATGTGAATTTTGGTCAGAAAGCGATCGTGTCTCTCACTGTAACTACGTCCTCCACAAAAAAAAAGAAAAGATGAGGACATCGGAAGAAGGGCCCCCCGACTGCCTTTTCTCTTCTTGCTTCTCTTTTTTTTTTTTTTCTTTTTTCTTTCTTTCTCTTGATTTCGCAGTTTCTCTATCGCTTTCATTTATATCTCACTCACATTCTCTCTTTCATCCAACACACACACGTACGTGTATGCGCATGCACGCACGTACGACACGCATATCACCCACCACACACGCACGTGTACGCGTACGCGCAAAGAAAGATCATACTAAATAAAATATACTGGATGTTTAGTGACAAGACATTATATCGTAAGGGGGTTTGTATACAAGGGGTGTTCGAAAGTGGATCTTTTCAATACTTGCTGGTTCTAAATGGGTCAGTGGTTTAAAAATGTATTAGTCACAAGACACGAGGGCGCAGTGAGACAACTATGATAGTGATAGGGGGGTGTGGTAGCGATAATAATAAGTTTATAATAAATAGAATAGAATAGTTGGAGCCGTCTGGCGAGCGATAAACGTACCTTCGCCGTTTCTGTATTCCAAGGTGTCACAATCGCTCGGCTGTTTCTTGTTACACTCGTCTGAGGCCCTGCTGCATCGAAATTGCATTATATGAGTCGAGTCGAGTGAAGCGTATGGGTTTAAATGTAAAGGGTTTCTGTGAAGAGGTTCTTTCTTTTAAAAAAAGATGAGAAAAACGATATTTTAAGCGATTCGGTTACCTTCTCAGGAAGAGAACAGTCAAGACGATGATAATAACTAGAAGGACGACGACTGCAACAACTGCACCGGCGATAATTCTAACCTGCATATTATCATCTTCACCAACATAGTCTAAAATATAATAAGGTATCATGTTAAAAAAAACGAGTTTAATAATTTATATAATACAATATTCTACGTGTCATTTTACCAAGTCCCATAGCGTGAGGTGTCTTTTTGTAGATAACAGGGGTATATTCGCCCCAGCCACGTGTCGTTTTAGCTCGAACCTGAATCGCGTAATCTGTTGATGGTTTTAGGCCTTTAAACGTGGCAGAGAGATCCGAAGTTTGGATCACAGTGGCGTTAATGGCATCGTCAAAGCGAGGATAACACCTCACTGTAAAAATTGAAAGTTTCAATAAACATCTTCGACTTCATAGATATAAATTAGAATTTAGCATAAAAACACGAATTCATATAATTACCTTCGTATCTCTCGACGTGATCGCTGTCTCCACCTACTTCTGTAACCGGTGCATCCCAACTAATGCTCAGTTCGGAACTTTTGACGCTAGTGATTCTAACATTGCTGACTAAACTTGGTACGCTCGCTTCTGTGGTGACCGTGATGTCCACGTATTCCGACTTTCCAGCTTGAGCAGACACCCCATTTTCGGCGAACACTTGAAAACGGTAGGTCGTTACAGCATTTAGGCCTGTAATCGTGATCTTCGTATCGTTGAAAATCTCCTGTTATGACAAACATGCGTTATAGAGTAAAACAAATGTGATAAGAATTAAAAGTTTCAATCATGTTTATCAGTTTACCGTGTTGGGTATGTATTTAACACCCATACTGCATGCATCGCAAACGACTCTATAAGTTGTGTCGGTCCTACCACCGAGTTTGTGCGGTGCGTTCCACGAAAGAATCACCGTAGATTGGTCCACGAAATTGACGGTTAAGTTCTGAGGTGCCGACGGTGGTTCTGGCAGATAGAAAGAAGCAAATGATTATAAAATAAAAACAGTCAAAGGATATCAAATAAGATTAGATTCCAATTAGAGGAAAACTTACGTGTGCAGGGCATAATCTTGGGATCATCCACGGCTCTATAATAATCGGTATCGCACCGACACTCGGTGATAGCGTACTCGGTGGATTTACTATGATTGGGACACTCCTCGCAGCTGTGAGGTCCAGCCTCGTGCTTGAATCTACCGATCGGGCACTGAATGCATTGTTGTTGTTCAACATCCGCTTGGTAGCCAGGTTTGCAATGACATCCACCACTGGGTAGATACCATTTACCATCACCCTTGCAGAGGAACGTCGGTGTTTCGATTTTAATGGCATTTTCTACGCAGGTGCCGATCGTTTGTTCGACCACGGCAACTTCGCGGCCGGTCGGTGTCGCCGGATAATGAGCAAAGTTAACCGAAATCTCTGGACAACTTATGTAATAAACCTTTATAGCGAGAAGCGAGATGCAGGCACCTTGATCACGGAACGCAAAGTATATGCCTTTTTTCGTCACTGGTACGGATTTGATTTCAGTGTTAATCACCACTTCCGTATTTGTGTTGAATCTACCCTCGCCAGCGGCTATGCGTCCTGAAACGTTTCGAACATTATCACATATATATTTTCTTATTTCTCTCGATGATAAATCAAATATTAACTTTTACGGATATAAAAAGATTCATGCGGATTTATCTAAAACTTACCGATTAGTTTATAACTGTCCGGCTCCCATGGAGGTGGCTCTTTCGTAGCGGCGTCAAACTCGTAGTAGAGAAGACTGAAGGTTTCCTTGCAGCTAAGAGCATTTCCAGGGAACAACGAGCAGTCTCGTGTCGTGAATTTGATTTCTATGTACATGCGGTTCGCCGGACCCCTCTCGATAAACGGCGTCCAGAGCCAATTGTTCACGTTGTTGTAAGCGACGTCGCAGACGACGTAACTCCGCCAATTGATGCCCTTGTCGAAGTTTGTGAACGACTCTTCCACCCACTGTAAGTAACGAACGAAAGTGTCCTTAATTATCGAACTCCGTTCTACGATGTAAACAACTTCTATCTAATTGCGTGGAGTACCACATTGGTGGTACTCCTCTCTCTTAGCCTACCAATGACGGGTTAAGGACGCGCGACGGAAGGTACGGAGACCTCTTCTCGTCGACTATTTTTGGAGCGAGACTCGCAATCACGAAATCGTCAAACGAATCAGACCGTATTAAGTCCTTAGGGAACTTCGTTTTCGACTCCTACGACTTCCCACCTCTAATTTTCGTTTGTTTGCTTCTTTTTTGCATCCATCCGTTTGCGCGTAACCTGCGCGCCGCCGGTACTATTTCGTTGAACGCAAATTTACATCGAGCAAACAGTAAATCACGTCGTCGTCGTCGTCGTTCGTACTTGTTGTATAAGAGAAATTCGTAAACTCATTTCAAATACTCTCTCTCTTATGCAATTTCATTGAAAAGTTGCGCGTTCAAATTTGACGCGTCCACCACCACTAACAATTAATTGCAAGCAGCCTCTGTGTTTTGTGTTTCCGTTCATTTCGATCGATTATCACGACTCGATAAAACAACTCTCTTTCTCTCTCTCTCTCTCTCTCTCTCGTTCTCGAGAGTACACGAAACAACAATGCAACCACCCCTGTGCTTGGAAAAAAGAACAAGCAAAAAAATAGGATTTACAATAGACTATCGGAAAACGGGGCCATGGAGAAGGGGAAGCGAGTCTTGATACGAGTGAACGTAGGTAATGTACTACATATAACTTCCATTGACGTTGCGAAAGAACAACGCGAATCGGCTTCTTTTCTCAAAGGAGGACGCGGAACTGTTGTTTTGCTCGTTTTTAACATATGCTTTTAAATACACGATAGAGAAATATTTTCGACGGATTTTTCACCTCGTATATGTAAGTATGTATTATATGTACGTAGGTGTGTATATATACGTATGAACATTAAAGGGTGACCTATTTTATTTCGCGCGAAGAGTGGTAAGAGTAAAGAAAGAAACTTAGAAAGCAAGAAAAAGAAAGATAGAGAAAGAAGAAAGGAGAGTAAATTTATTTCAATCGTATCCTTATCGAATATTTTCAAGAGCGATACTAAAAATGTATTTACAAGAACGCGTAGGTTTTCACGCGTAAACATAAGCAAAGTTTACCCTCCTCCGAAGGAACAAGTCAGCATCGAGTGAAATCAGCTTTTCTCGAATCCTTCGGATTCCCCGAGGCGTATCCCGCGCAAAACGGGTTTTACGGTCGCTTTGCGGAAGAGGCTACGAGTTCTCGTAGTCAGCAAACGGGCTTCTCCTTCTTCTTCTTCTTCTTCTTCTTCTTGTCTTGTCTTGTCTTTAAAAGAAGGTAAGGGGAAAGTCTTTTTGGCTCGGGGACTACCGCAGTTGGGATCTTCTCTCAGATTCGAGGATCAAGCTTTATCGATTTAGATACATATACGGATTGTATTTATGTATGTATATATGTATAAATGGATATACTTTAAATACATACACACATATACCTATTGGTAATATCCTAGATTTTGCTCGAGGGCTCGGCTCGCTTCGATATCCTGTGTGTATCCTTGATCCTTCTTCTTCTTCTTCTTTTTCTTAGTGAAAGAAAGAAAGAGAAGATGATAGGTCGTCGACTTGCGACAAACAGACCGCAAGGAATTACCGGCGCGCGTTACCATTAGTTTTATTGCCTCCCTTGACTCGAGGAGCTCGTCCCGTGAGAGACCGCAAAAAGTTCCGGCCGAGCAAGAAGGATCCGTCCGTCCGTTCCGTCCCGTCCTCCTTGCTCATCGTCTTCGTCGTTGTCGTTGTCGTTGTCATTGTCGTCTCCTTCGATACGCTATATGCTCCAGAGAAAGAGAGAAAGGAGAGACAAAAGGGAGAGGAAAGATAGCGAATCGAGCAGCCCAGGGCTCCCCCTCTTGCCTCCCCACCCTCCACCCAACCGTACTGAAGATTTCCTCTCGCGAATGTCTTTCCGGCAGGGAGGTCGTAATAAATTCCTTCTATGGTTCCACGCTTACGTGAAGAAATTATTGCGGAGTCCATGATAAAAAGAAGTAGGAAAAAAGATGATGCCTGCTTCTTTTTGGCTATTATCTCTTTCTCTTTCTCTTTCTCTTTCTCTTTCTTTCTTTTTTTCTTTCTTATACTTCCATTCGTTTTGTTCTTTTTTTCTCTCCTTTTATTTAGGATATGGAAAAACGAGAAGATAGAAGAGAAATGAGATCCCTGTGTGCCAGAATGCTGTATTATTCCGTAACGACTTTCTTTGTGCCTTCTTACTCTGCTTCGGAACGATAACGAAACGTTTTCTACGTTAGTTCGCGCGAGGAATCGTTTTCTATTCGAAGGCATCGTATCTTCTTCCTTCTTCAAGCTCCAACGGGTTTAAGAAAATCTTTCACGGATCTCGTGAAGAATCTTCCTTGCAAATCACTCCCTTAACCCCCCTCCTCCTTCTCCCCCACCCCCCCCAACACCGTCTTTCTTTCTTTCTTTCTTTCTCTTATTCCATAAGATTATATTTTCATCACCACCCATCGCATCTTGATAAACGTTTAAACACGCCCTTGGCCGGCCCGATCTTTCCATTTTTCTTTTTTCATGAATCCTCTCTTTTTTCTTGGCTAATATTGTAGATTTAAATTGTCGATTTAGAACAAAGGCAATAAAGCCGCATCTGTATTGTTTCTTTCTTAATAGAAGTGGGAAAGAGAGAGAGAGAGAGAGAGAGAGGAGAGATCGTGAATGAAAAGAGATCGAGAAGGGCTATCTGATTTTATTATCATCCGACACGCTAGATATCCTTTTATGGAGTAAATTGGGATGAAAGAAAAAAGGGAGAGACAAATCTTGCTTAATTCAAAGGTTAACAAAAGTTTCTAAACAAAAATATGAAAAACAAATAGAGATAGATAGATAGATAGATAGAGAGAAAAAAAAAGGTCTGTTAGGTGAAAATTTTCATCTTTTTCTCTCTTCCCTTGAATCACGCAAAACTACGTCTAAGTATGCGCGTTTAGAGGTATTATCTTAAAAGAGGAAGATATTCGAAAAGCTTGAAAAAAAGAATGAGAAAAAGATAAAGAGAGAGAGAGAGAGAGAGAGAGAGCGAATGGTTAAGGATGGAAGAAAAAGAATTCTCTCTACCCCATCTTCTACCCATCCTCTCTCTCTTTCTATCTCTCTGTTCCCCTCTCATCGTAATATTGCCACCATAATCGCAATTCCGATGGTGTAGCCGCTCCCATTGGAGTGTGGAGGGTAGAGAAAGTACGGGAAGACTACGTGGAGGCTGTGTCTGGGGTGGACGAACTTTTAGTCTACTGGAGGGGTTCGTGGATCTTAATATATATTGAGCTCTCGTGCACTCCACCCCTTGCGTCCTTGGGGCTTGCCGTTGGTAGTAGTAGTAGTAATAGTGCCACCCTCTCTCTTTCCTTCTCTCTCTCTTTCCCTCTTCTCTTTCTCCAGCCAACTCACTTCCTTCATCACCCAATAGCGTTGCACCGGCAGGCACGTAGATTCTCTTCGTCGAGGTAGGTATTACGTGCGTGTTCGCTACAGGTCGTTCCATAACGAACCCCGGAGACAGGTGCTGACTGGAAGTGGAAGCATGGAAGATTAATACCAGCTCTTAATTCACCATGGAACGCTTCTACTACGTTCTCGCCTTCGACTTTTCTCGCCTCGTGATCTCTTTTTTCTATTTCTTTCTTTCTTTCTTTCTTTCTTTCTTTCTTTCTTTCTTTCTTTCTTTCTCTTTATATATATATATATATATTTCTATTTTTCTCTATTTCTTTCTCTCCCTATCTCTCTTTAGACGTACAACTTATTTCAAAGTTGTTATTGCCCTGGGAGTCTCAAGCGTGTTATGTAATAACAATAGCAGTGATACTTTTTTCGGAGGAAATCATGAGAGATACTTGCTAAGTTTCTCTACTTATTTCTTTCGCATGGAGGAAATGAGAATCATATTTTAGAAAATCGTACAAAATTGTATATATACCGTATGAGAAAGTTATAACGGATTATTTTATTTATTATCTTTTTTCCTTTTTTTACATATTACAAATTGAAGATAATTCTGAAATATATATATTTCAGAGAAAGGGGACATAATTATAGAAAATGATTCAGTCAGTCAGTCAGTCAATCAGTCTGTATTTTCTTCTCCATAGAATTCGCTTTTGTTTCAACGTAGAAATCTTTTTGTCTCCCCTTTTCTGTTTTTTTTTTTTTTCTTTTTTTTTCCACCTATGAAAAATGGTTCATAGAAGACACGAACTTGACGTTTTCATAGGACTCGTCTCTATCACCACGTTAGAAGAAGCTGAGACTCGTTGGAAGAGACAACAAAAAAAAAAAAAAAGCGTCGGTTTATCGCCTGGAGAGGAGGAAGGGTGGGAGGGAGGGAGGGAGGGATTCTTCTACCGCGAGATCGGAGTAATTCGAAAAGAATAGAACGTGGCAGAAGAGAATGGAAGGTTGTTTTGAAGCGGCTGGTAGTCGAGCGCGTCAGACACGCGCTCGGAGGGTGCAGCACATCACGCACGAGCAAGTGCACATATGCGAGGGTAACTCTCGCAACCCTCAACCCTCTATTCTCTTCTCATCCTCTCTCTCTCCCCCCTCCCTCTGTCTCTTTCTCTCTAGGTTGTGTTGGATAGGAAGGGGATGGATGCATCGAGGCCGTGTTCGTCGATCGAAAACTTTGCGTAGCCGTTTTATTTGGCATCCCACCTTCCTCCTACTAACCATTTTCATTCAACAAATAATCTATATACAAGTATACAATATAATTGCATTTATGTATGTATATATATATATATATATATATAAGGTATTATTTCCTTGGGAGGAATTCGAAATCGAGGAAATGGCATTTAAGGAGGATTTCTCCTTGGTTCTCAGGCGTTAACTGAGATTCCTTTTTCGCGCGGGTGAACGCGAATTACGAGAAGTCGTTGGCAAGCTCGAATGATCGAGGGTGAAATGATAAGAGACGCACGTCGAATCGTTCCCCTGAACAACACCGAGAATCCAGGGGTTGGTTGGTTGGTTGGTTGGTGCTTACTATAAGACCATCGCGTGCGTTCGTCTGAGAATTTATTTCGGGATTATTCGATAGAGAAAGAGAGAGAGTAAAAGAAAAGGAGAATGAAGGAAGAAAAAGACATATCTCTTTTTTCTTTTTCTTTATCTCTATTTCTTTCTAACGAAAAACGGGAAGGAAAAATCGTTTGGTTCGTGGTAACAGCGAAAAAGCAATTTCCACAGGGCGACCAGATTTATGATCATAAGATCGACTGACTCCGTTGAGAGATCAAGGAAAATTCGAATTTGACACGTGGCTTGATACGAATAACGCGCAACGTTTTTATTCTTTACTTGTCATAGTCTTATTTCACGTGATACGATTTTTCCGATATCGAGCTTCTATATAAAGAAATCTTTGTTTCGTTTCAATAATATTACGAAATATCTTTTGAATGAAAATCAATTGAAATAATAATATCGTATGGAATGGCTAATCTCTTTAACATTATAATTAATTTAATTATCAGTATATGATTACGTGTGATAAGATAAGGTGTTTTAGGATCAAATTGTATTGTAATATGTTAAGTTTTATTGAAATGTATGACTCTGTAAAAAAGATAATATGTATTGACACGTGAACTGTAAATGATCAAGTTGCTGATGAAGTCCCCAGTAAGGGACGAAACGTATAGTTCAAAATAAATTGTTCATTAGATTTATTAACCGTCTATAATTCCCTTTGAGACTTATATATTATTATAATTAATAGTAAATTATATTATTTGTTTCAAATTTTTCTTATCTCTTGTCACATATACAAAATAAATGTATAATTACTAGCAACGAGCGATTCTTCGAACAATCGAAACATTATATAGTATACAAATGTGAGACAAAAATGGCACGTTTTTTACGTTCATACTGAAATATTCGTGAAAAATTCGGAAGAATAGAACGAAATGTAAGAGAGTACTTCCATCCGAGGTGCCATAGTGAAAACGAGCTGTAGCCGTTTTGTACTCTCATCGGTGCTGTTCTCATTGTTCTTGCTCATTCGATATTCATCGTTGTTTAAGGTTGAAAAGATATGACACGCTTCAAAAAGTTCTTCTTCATCCTTTTCTTCTTCTTTTTTTTTTTTTTCTTTATCTTTTCTCTTCTTGTTCGTTTCTATTCGTAAATACGATCACGATTTTTTTGTTGCAAACAGCGATGAGTTATTTTTTTTTCGTGACGAGATCGTTCACTCAAATGATTCACTGCTTTGTTCGTTTTTTATTAACATTGCACGATTTATCTTAATCGTCACTTTTTGCGCTTTGTATATGCTCAATGATGACGACTACTCTTGTTGAATGTTTTTTTTTTTTTTTTCGATTGAAGATAAATAGTAACAGTTATTGTGTACAATAATGGTGAATCACATTCATATATTTCGATTACATTTTTAAATGATAAAATAAACATCGTAGAACGTTTCGTTTGGATACTGTAAAATTCTTTTCGCACATTGTTTTTAATAAATAATAATGTTTTGTCTAGTTAAAATTATTTCTGTTAAATACAAATATAAATTCATTTAATTGATACCACAAACAAAATCAACGCGAAAAGTTGAGACACGAATGTAATATTCATAAAATAAAGCACGAATGGGAAGCTATTAAAAAATTCTTAAAAAGCTAAAGAATAATGCACTGGCATGTATTACAGATCGAATGTATGCACGACGAACGACCGAGCTCGTTAAAAACTCATTGTCGATAATCCTATCCTATGTATGTATTGTATGTATGTATGTATGTGCTTATATACATAGAAAAGTTCATAACGAGGCTAACCATCGTCGCAATATTTCGAGCGTAGATTTGCGCGTCATCGGTGTCGCGTGTCAGGGAGGGAGAGGGGGTCGGGTCGAACTTGCCAATGACCATCATATCCCAACGAAACAGCTCGTCACACCGTAACGAAGAGGGCAGAACGCACAATGCATTGGGGGAGTTCATACAAGTACGACGATTTAGATTTTGCCTTTGGAGTTGCCGTCATAACGATCGCGATGAAAGGACCACCTTTTTTCTTTTTTTTTTTTTTTAACCGAATTAGGATTAGAGATTTATATTAAGCTAACGAGAAAGAGAATATATACAATATATAACATTCGTCTAGCTTCGTGAATAAAAATTCCTAGTTATTTTTTTTTTATTATAATCCTTTTAAATAATGTAAAAGACACTTATGATTTTAATGATGAACTGTGTGTAATTGTTATTTTGCTGAATCGATAATAATCATTATTTTGATTAGAGGTTTATTATACATTTAAATATTTTTTCTATTTATTTTACTCTATTTTGTAATAAGACATTCCAAACTATGACGTAACATATTAATAATATTTATATGCTGATCTTTAAGAAATATAACATTTTTATTAACTTTATTTCTTTTTCAAATATGACTTGTCTTTTTTTTTTTTTAATGATCAAGATATACGGTAATGTATATCCGACGACACTATCTCGACGAGAGGCACGTTCGTTCCTAGAAAAGGTAACAGGAGGCGTCGAGCAAAAGCGGCAGCCAACCACAGCAGCCATGCTACTCGTATTTTGCCCGAGGTACCTTTCATTCGTGCGTAACGCCAAATCCGTATTATTCAGGAGTTTCTACATAGAGGATAGAGATAGAAAGACACATACACACACACACACAAACAAACACACAGAGAGAGAGAGTTGACAGTGGCTCGATACGCATGACATCGTAGATTCTTTTTTGTTGGGATGACGGGTGAACGTGATGGCGTATGGTAGTGGTTAGGATTGGGGAAGGGGTTGGTTGTGCTCGTCATCGGTGCCGCGGTCGAAACGGCGTATAATTAGCGTGACTTAATTACACGAAGCGTAGTCAGGCAATTCGAGTCGCAGCAATGCCAGTTGGCCGCGTCTGTCGCAATATTAGAAGCAAACAGGGCGCGAGACGACGATTGGTCGCGTGTCAGGAGCGTAATGCGAATACCAATCGGTCAAACCGATTGTCCCTTTGATTTTAACCCCCTAAATCGTTCGGCCGAATTAGTTACGGAAGAGACTGAGACGAACTGTAGGTGTCACTGATCTCTATGTCACACATTTTGTTCTTTTATTCTCTTCTTTTTTCATGATGCACCCTCTAAACGTAAGGGAAAAATTGGACTTATGCTAATTCCTTTTTCCGAATGTTCCCTTCTCAATGAAAGCTTTGAGTATTAAAAAAAAAAATAGAATGACGTTACAAAGAGATAAACGAGAAAAATGAAATAACTCGAGAATATTATTTCTGATTATTATATAATACGAAAAGAATCTATTCTTCAATTAACATTATTTTTGTATAAATAACAATTGTTAATGAACAACATTTGTAAATTAAAAACGTAAGCTCGTATTTTAAATAACAATAATCGTTATTTATTAAATATTCGTATAAAAACGAATATAACCCTTAGATATCTGTTTTTAGATCTTAACTCAGAAATGAAGATGTTCTTTGTACCGGTATCCCGTCAAAAGAAGAGAAACGATCGAGTTTATAGAATCGTGAAGAATTAGCCTGAGGGTAAAGTATACGTTGGGGTTGGTTTTAATATCGAAGAGGACTCGACCGTCAGGGTCCTCGACGCACGCCCCTGGACCTGTCAGTTTGACGTATCGCAGTCGCAGGAATCCATTATATAGTCAATTACTCTTCGTGATAGGAAACGCACACGGTCGCGCCATCACCGACGCCCTGTGCAATGCACGCGTGAGCGCATGCGCGTTACCCAAAGCTTTGCTGCGCAGGGGGATGGATGAAGCTCGGATTAAGGGTAGCACGTTTTGTTCCAAGCTGATCGTTTCAATAACCAGCAGCAGCAGCAGTAGCAGTGATGATGATGATGATGATTCTGCTTACGTAATTAATAATCAATAATAATGCCTAAATTTCAATTGAAATTAATAAAACTGTTCCCTTTTTTGTTTAGAATATTTTTTGTCTTAACTCTTACAAAACCTACGCTTGCTTAGTAAACGAGAAAAAGAGTTAAAATAAATAGAAGAGGTTGTTGAAAGTTAGACTTCGATCGAAGTGCTACGCACCGATGAGCATGACGGTGTTTCGATAACGATCAAGTCCTCTCCTCGATGTACGAGTCCTATAGTAATGGCTGTCCAGATGGTACCTACGCAATATTACCGATTTCCGTACACCTTTTCAACTCCTTTTAATGTGCTTATATATCCTTATTTCGAAAACTCTTCTAACTCTAATAAAAAGTTTCTATTTCGTATTACCTAGAAAAGTGAAGGAAGTAATCTCGGGAAGCACGGTTCTTTTTTCTGTTTTTTTTTTTTCTTTTTTCTAAATTCAGACTTTCTTAACAAATCATATAGTTAGTTAGGTAGATACGTAGAGGAATAACTTGCGGAGGCATGATATTACGGTCATAAACCTTACTTCAAAATGAAACAATCCTCTTCCTTGCTCATAAATACATAGAATTCGTATGCCGAGTGCGCAGGATGTAAGTCGTAAAAAAAGCCGAGAAAAGGGAGAATAAAGGGAAAAAAGGGAAGTCCTGCATGAAGAAAGAGAAGGAAGAAGAAGAAGAAGAATAAGAGGAGGAACAAGAGTGGGAGAGAGTAGGAGGAGGAGGAGGAGGAGGAGGTGTGCTGGCAAACTCGGAATGGCATCCATTTTCTCGACCGGAGAAATTGAGTTTCCGAGTTCGTTTTCTCCCGAGGGGGTTTTCGTGGGCTCGTTGAAAATTGAAGGAACGTTGGCCTCGTAGTCGTGGACTTTATCGCGGTAATGAAACAGTGTTTATGATAATCCAACAATGGAACAATGTCGATAACGAGGCGAGTCGCGGGAGGAGATGAAAAACGAGACTCACAATGTACGGCATTATTGGTGATCGCCTTCAACCTCCAAGAATATATATATGTACATGAAATAACGTATACATGCATACGCATACAAATGCATATAGAAATGAAAACGAAAGAAAGAGAGAGAGAGTTCGTTTTTTTTTGTTTCGAATAAGATTTTCCTTCTTTTTCTTTTTCGGATAATAACTTGATGCGAATCTTAATTACGAATTTTCCCGAAGATATTCCCTCCCCCCTGTTTCCTTCCCCCTTGATCGTTTGCTTCTTTAATGCAGGAGAATATAAGAAGAAGGAGAGGGTGTCTCCTTGTTCTTTAAGGGAGAAAAATAAAAAAAAAAAATATAGCCTATCCTCGGGGCTACTCGATCGACGATTCGATAAGGTGCGAAACAAAGGCTGCCTCCCCTCCCCCTCGCGAACCTTCCTACGATATTCACGAATATCAATTCGCGCGTCATGAATATTCTCTCTTCGTTGGTTTCCATTGTTAAAACTTTGACTTCGAATGGGAGGTTTCTTTCTTTTTATTATTCAATAAGTTTCAAGTCATCGACAGAGAGAGAGAGAGAGAGAGAGAGAGAGAGAGAGAGAAAGAAAGGTATGGATTTTATACGAGTACGAGTACGAAGTTTCAAGTAGCATTGCACAATTCAGTTATGTCACTTTATAGAGAATGCTGTGCGATATTGCGAAATATCGATCGAGATAATTAAAATCACTGAGAGCGCAACAAGTGTCGAGCGAGAAAAATCTACGCTCTCTTATTCTCTTTTTTTTTTTTCTCTCTCTTTAAACTAAAAGAGAGAGTTTAATTACGACGATCGTCAGGGTGGAGAGGGTAAGGGGGCAAAAGAGAAGGATGATGAATTCCATACTAGTGATAAATAATTGAAAGCGTTCAATATATGTATATACGTCCCTTTAAAAGAATTTAAACAAACTGTTACGTATTTAAAAAGTGTCATAATGTTGCGATACTTTCGATTAAAAAAAAAAGTAGTTTATTTATAATTACTTATAACGAGATAAATCGCGTATCAAAGAATTGATATTCGAATATATGGTGTCACAAAAATTTATATCTATTTTTCTAAACTAATAAGATTAAGTATTTCTGTATCGTGATATTCATTATTATGACTCTTATTATTTACTTTTTCAAGTTAACATGAATTTCGAGATTTTAAAGATTTCATAATTTCAATTTTACAATTAGAAAACAAACAAATCGTACGTCATTTAATAAACTTTTAATTTATCGTGTACACATTTTTAACCAAATAGAATACTTGAATCTGATAGAAAAATATCTATGATTATATTTCGAGAGAAATAATTAAGGATAATAGAAAATAAGTTTAATCTCGCTCTCGGAGATTTTCATTTTGGTGATCGAAGTTTACGCATGATTCGAGCAAGAAAGTAGAAAGGAAAGAAAAGAAGAGAGAGAGAGAGAGAGAGAGAGAAAGAGAAAAGAAGAGAGAGGTATGGTTGAAGGGTTGGGCTTTTATGTGCGCGCGAACGCGGAATCCTTCGATTAATCCTTTTCCCAAGCTGGCACACCCTTTGTTGTTCTTTCTACGACGTAGCTTTATTGGTTTATTCCTCGAGTCCTGGGATTCTCACGAGATTCGTACGAAAGGAAGGAAGGAAGGAAGAACGGTGTAATAGACAAGGAGAGAGAAATAGAGATTATGTTTGGTTCGTTGTAGCCAAGTTCGTTGCATAAGTTTAATTACAGTAAGAGAAAGAGAAAGAGAAAGAGAAAGAGAGATAATTCAAATCCGTTTCGTACATATCAGCAGAGAGTCCCTCCCTACCACCCTCCCACCCTCTCAGTCCATTATCTCACGAAATTCTCGTGGAAAGACGCGAGTGGTACTGACGTCGACGAGATTCCGCATTAAACCATATATGTGTGAGTTTGTGCGTGAGTAATGTCTGAAGTGTATATAAGGGAAGTGTATGGCACGCGCGTGTCAATAAACAGAACCATGTTCAACGACGTGATCCGAATGACAGACGTAGCACAGAACGAACTGTTACTAATGTAAGATACAGAAAAAGGTAGAAAGATGTATATAATGTATATAAGTGAAGTATATACTATATGTGAAGAGAGTGAGAGAAAGAGAGAGAAAGAGAGGGAGGGGGGGAGGGAGGGGTGAAGGGGACAAAGGCAATGGCCCGGACAAGGTCCCGAAGGCCGTTCGCACGAGTACCAGAGACTCTTTCCATTAGTACTTGAACATAGTGGAAGCTCAGCCAATGCATGATCGATACTCGTAGATCTGATCTTGTAGCTGGTCTTCGTCCTCTTCTTTAATCGCGATCATGGACCAACAATAGCGAGACCAACTTTGCTATATAGTGGCTTGGCTTCCTTCCTTCCTTCCTTCCTTCTTACTTCCTTTCGATTCAAACCAGTTTTCTTTCTTTATTCAGAAGATCTTTCAGTAACCATCGAGTACTTATATATGTATGTATAAATGTGTGTGTACGTCCTATGGTAACTTAAAGATGTAGATATTTACCGATATCAGTCTTAACTTTCTATATCACTATGTAACTTTGAAATCACTCATTTAATGTAGTATATACATGTATGCATATTTATATATGCATCTGCGTTTTTTTTTAATTCTATTTATTTTTTAAAATTATTCTTTTTTTCTCAAGTATGTATGAAATTTTTGTAAATGTATTTTATGTCTTATCTAAATTTATAATATATTATAATATTATAATATAGTAATATAGTATAATAATATTATATTAAGATATATACAGTGTTAAGTTCAAAATATATTAGTGACAATTTTTATCTCAGTAGTACGAAATTTTTCCAAGAAATTTGTTAAAATAGAAGTAATTTGATTTGAAGGAAGAAAATATTATAACATTTACTGTTTTTTTATTTATTAGAAGTGTTTAAAGTTAATGTGTAAGATCAATACTGTTCTCCTATCTTTTTCTTTTAAAATAAAAACTTAAATTTTCATATATACACACAAATAATATAAATTCTACTTAGAAAAAAAAAATAAAGTGACTTACGTCCAAAACATATTTTCGTAAATTTTATCATAATTTATATATAGATAAGGAATAAAAAAAAAAAAAAGTCGTGAGAATAAGAGTAAGAGAGAAAAACTATTAGATTCGAAGATAGATGTTGTGTAGTATTAGAGATGTAGCTGTTTTGTGTTTAAGGTTAGGTTATTATACCTGCGTGTGCGCGCGAGCATGGTTAGACGAAGGATAAAAGGAACATCAATGCTTGTAGCAGAGCTCGACGTTCCTTCTCTTCTCTTCTCTTCTCTTCTCTCCTCTCCTCTCTTCTCTTCTCTTCTCCTTGGCTTATTCGCTTCCAACCTACCACCTTCTCGGGAGGGCCGGAATATTAATGTCCCTCATATTTTATAGAGGCACTCGGAGAACCCGGTTCGTGCGTGCGAGTCAAGGGGAAGAGTCCTTTTCCTTGTGCAACTCGCAACGAGTCAAAATATATATATATATACACGAATACCAAGAAGACTTGGTATACATATGTATATATCGTGTATACGCACAGAGGTTTTTTTAGAAATATAATGAGAAAGAGAAAGAGAGAGAGAGAGAAGGAGAATGAGATCCTTATCCTCCTCCACCCGGACAATGACAAAACGAGCAAAGCTTGAAATACCTAGGAGGAGTTAATTCGGTTGTCCAGTCGCGCGTTTACCCAGCTCATTCGTTCATTCGCTTGCGAACGCGCGTGTCCAGAAAACCCCACCCCTTCCTTCTCTTATTCTTCTTTTCAGCCCCCTCTCATCCCTTTTTATTTTTCACTCCATTTCTACGGATTTCGATGTCCCCTGCGGTGCGTCCCCACCTGGCGAGAGCTTGGCAGATAATTTTAACGAGCGGCGTAGTTTTATGTGGGAAGAACTGAGAGGGGATCAAAGAAAGCCTTAGGGTGGCTTTAAAGTGTTTTCTCCTTTTCTTTCTTTCTTTCTTTTTCTCCACTTATACATTTCTTTGCCTTCCTCGTCTTTTTCACCGCTTATGATCGACTCGATGAAGATCTATTTTGCTTTTGTTTTGCGCGGACGTTCCCGACGATTGAAGGAAGAAGGGTTGGACGGACGACGATTCCATTCTTCAATCCTTTGAATTTCTTTCACTCTTCGAATTATTATTTCTTCATTGTCTTGATCATCGTGAAACCCTATTATTTCTTATTATTATTATTTTTTATGAATAATTTCTTATTAATTTATTACGATTACAAAGTACGAGAAATATTTCTTAGACATAACGTTATGAAATATTAAAAATATCTGAAAAATATTAACCCAATAACATTAACAAATATTAAATAAGAAAATAGATAAATTCTAAAAAAATAAAAAAATATTGATCGAACGATACACAAACACATCGATCGTGTTTATATGAAATTGATTGGCGGTTAGTTCTGTTTAAAAATAATCTGATGAGGAGGAACGCGTGTGGTATGCATGACTCGCGTCAAGGGAAAAAGCTATGAGAAACACCTCCTCTCTCTCCTCGAGTTCCTTATTTCGGTGTAACAATGCTGCCCTTGGATGAATCATCGATCGCATGAACACCCGCGTGCGCGCGCGCACACACGTAAGCACGCACAGCGCGGCGTGCCGACATTGGATAGCTTTGGGGCTCTTCTCGTGCCACTGCCATGAGATCCTTTGAGGGGGTTGAAAACGCCGGCGTTGCTGCTCCTGCCGGTTTCGACCCTTCGACAAATTGGCAATCTTCTCTCTCTCTCTCTCTCTCTCTCTCTCTCTCTCTTTCACAGAAGTGCTCGAGTGCGCTCGATCGTCGCCGCCTCGATAGTTTCTTTTGCATACTCGGCGTTTCTCCCTTACCCCTTTTCTTTTTCACTAACCAAATCAATTGATCTTCGACTTTGCACACGATGAGAGAGACCTTTCACGATCATAAATCAACTGAAATCCTTATCTTGGATATATATATATATGTATATATATACATGCATATATACGTATATGATTTATTTTCTTTATATCTTACAATTTGTCTGATAAATATAATAAAAATGAATTAATTATCGTTTATAATATTTTTCAAATTGTTTAAATTATTTGTTTGGTTCATATATATTACATCTAATATAAAATGTGTTATTATTTATGAATAGATATTTTATTTGAGTATCGAATGATCGATCTACCAACATTAACAAGTTTCACCTTCGATCTTGGGATTCAATCTGTTCTATATAGATTCTCATTCTTTCTATCCGTAGGACCCTTTGCCGGTGCAGAGCACCGGAAACTTTTTCGAAGGGACTGGTCCGCTCCCACGTGACCTTACGGTTGGTTTAACCACTCTCTTGTTGGCTCCTAGTATCCATTTATCCCGTGCCTTTCTCTCTCTCTCTCTTTATATATATATATATATATTTCTCTCACTCACTCTTCCTACTTTTTTCGATAAGGGTTATCCTTTGGAAAAGGAAAAAAGAGAATGTACTAGCGATATTCCGTTTGCTGAAGAAGACCACTCTCTCCTGTCTCTCTCTCTCTCTCTCTCTCTCTTATTTCATTTTTTTTTTCTCATAGGCAACGTAGTCACGTACTGGTCGTCATAGAAACACGTACAAAATCGGAACGAAAACTACCCTCTTCCTCACACACATACACACACTCACACACATATACAATATCTCTCTATCTTTCTCCTTTTCTTTCATGTACCCGCTTCTAATACCGTGTCTCGTTCTCTTGCTCACTCGCTTTCGTTAGTTTAAGCCACGCGCGCAGAATCGTAATGGGAAACGTACAGATGCATTAGGAGAGGCTTAGCTGTCTGAAGATACTCGTGACGGCAGCAGCATGTTATAGTCAGTCGTCTTCTCCTACTTCCATTTACCACCTCTCTTATAATATTCTCTTCTCTTTCTCTTCATTTTCGTCACCATCATTTATCCTTTTATTTGTTATTTCTCCAATCTGTTTTCTCTCTTTTATTTTTATTATATCATTTTTTTATTTACATTATAGATTTATTCTCTTGTATATAAATGATAATTTTATACTTTGTAATTCATATCAAAATAGATAATATTATAGAAGGGGACCAAAATGGTCTTAATCGAATTTTTTATTAATAATGTGACAGACAAATAAAACGTATATAGAAATATTTGAAATGTAATATAGATATTATGCATGCATGTTAAAATGTTATCATTCGAATATATAACATTAAATTTTCTAAAATATAGAATTAGAATAAAGAAAGATTTAAGGAAAAATATCATAGGTTAATTTAATTCATAAAGAGATAAATAAAGTATTATATATACGAGGAAAAATATCAAAAATGTATGAACGTGTAAATACACGAGTAATACGATATTGAAAAGGAAAGAAAAAAAAAAAAAAATAACAAGAAGGAGAAGAAAATGAAGAATCATTTTACGAAGAGACGTAGGACAGGATCGACATCATAAATGTTGAAGTCGCGAGATCGTTCCCTCGACATCGTTGAACGCATCCGAAAGAAGTCTTTCTTTTCTTATGAAAGAAACGAGAGCCCAACCTCAGTTGGGCACTTATATTCTGCTCGCGATTCTATTAATTCGTCTTGAATCCAAGATCCAAGAAGAAAAGATACCGCTCTCTGTGCTCTGCCCGTCTCCAAGCAGAAAAGTGGATAACTCGTAAACGTTGAATTCATGCCGTCCGCGTCATGGCAAATGGATCTGTCTGTCCTCTATTTACGAGATATATACAGGATGTTCAAAAACAAGAAAACAAAAATCATTCAATATTTATATACCACATAGAACCAACTATTATACTGAGTAAAAACATAGGTCAAAAGGTCAACCATTTTTGACATGTCAATATTTTTTTACTTGACATATCAACATTATGAACTTAACAAATTTTTAAACCAATTTTTTCTCCTAATGAAATCTCATTTTTCTATTTCAAATTTTATTCTACAGCCACTGTTCATTAATACCATCAGCTATGGGACATCTTGTATATATATATAATATATACTACAAATTTATACTATCTATTATAATATATACTATAATAGATAGTATAAAAAACATTTGCCGAAACTTTTCAAAGAAATGGCAAAGTAGGAAAAATTTGCAACATCGCATTCTTTGCTATTTTATGAACTTTTTCAGATTGATTTATAACTCGATATGGTATTCTACGCGTAGACTAAAGAGTGTACTTTAATTTAATATAAGTTTCATTAAAATCTATTCACTCTTTTAGTATAAAAAATATTTACCAAAATTTGTATTGATAACAATGTCGAGGAATTATTAGCAATGACTGATTTCTGGCTTTGACGGTAACATATATACTACATAAAACATATATGCTGACTCGTGACGTAGTTACCATTTCATTCCGACGTTCATCCGTAGACTTTCGAACGAGATTCTCAGATCAAAGGGCAACACTCGTGTCAAATTTGAAGTTAAGATTTATATATGCTCGTTAACGAGGATTCGTTATTAATGTTAATTTTATGTTATGTTAACGTAGCTATAGCTTTTTCACTGCATGTCGTTCCTTGCATCGTTTAAACACTCTACACTATGTGCGATAAACAACCTTAATTTTCATTCTAGGTTATTCCCAAGAGAATATTGGGAATTAAGTTTCTCCTTGTTGATCGAATCATTCCGATCGACTTTGGTTTTCGGCTTTTTTTCGCATTTCGATATAAACATTGTTACAAGAAGAGACGCGAGTTTAAGTGTGGAAATCTTTTCAACCGTGAAATGAGATCGTAAATTGTGAAGAGGAAGAGAAAGAAAAAGATTTACATATATAATATAAGTATATATATACATATATCCATATAATATATTTAAATATAAAAGAAAATGTATATAAAGAGAAACAAAATTTAAGAGGCTTCCAAATTCGATGAGACTTGTGTTAAAAACTGCAAATCGAATCGTTTATCGCATCACGTCAATCGTAAAATCGAAATAATATCTATTTTAAAAGAAAAGAAAAAAAGAGAAAAAAGGTAAGAAAGAAACGGTAGTGTGTTTCTTGTAAAGCAACCATGCTCAGAGACCTGCAACTTGGCAAACCTTAATGTACAGCCTGGCAACTCGAAATGCACAGTCATAATTTACCTTTTTTCTCTTTCACCGGTAAAAATTGACTGACGGCCATAATTGACCCCTTTTTCTCTCGTTCTGAGGACCAATCGCGTTTAATAAAACCCAATATGTAACAAAAATTGTCCAAATTTGAACAAACTTGTGATACCAATATCAAAAATCAATATAATATATTCATGTTTTAATAAAATACTTCTTCTTGTTCATCTCCGATGACCCCATTTTTTGTCAGCCATCGTTTCGAAAATTGTCTTCTTTGTTTTAACCACGAGACGTCCGTTACGTCAATAATGCGATTCTTTTGATGTAAGAGATAGACATCATACGAATTACATACCATAAGCGAAAGAAAAAAAAGGTTGAGTACCCTCCCTGTTGTAGAAAAACGTAGTAGATACGCGTTTACCGTTTTATAAATAAAACGAAACTTTATATTCAAACTTAAAATTATTTGGTCGTCATATCTTTTGGGTCACCCTATATATACATATCATACATATATAATTACATATATATATATATTATACGTAGAATAAAACGAAGCGTGTTCTCTCTTACTTGTCCTCCATACTCACAGAAAAAGGCTAAATGGTAGAAATTCTGTATTCAACAACGCTCTTGACTTTATGATTTTAATTCCTAGAAACTACTCTTGAGGACCGCGAGCCCCTAGATGTTTTTTTCTTTCTTTCTCTTTATCTCTCTTTCTTTCTATGTCAGTATTTTTCTCTTAGCAAAATAAACGGCAACACTTTCGCTTCTGTTTTCATCTTTTTCCAGCGAAACGGACGATAATTATTCCGTAGTGAATATCTATGTACCAGAGCAAACTACATCAACGTTTAGCCGTATAAAAGTAACCGGTGGATAAGAAAGAGTTTCGACAACATTTTTTTGCAACAACTTTTTTCTCCTATTTATCTATCCTTTTTTTTTCTTTTATTTTAAAGGACCGTTAAAAGTCAGTGACAATTCGTTAAGAAGAGCCAGGAAATATAATATAAAATATAATAATAATATATTATAATTATTTTTCTAAGTTACTATAAAAACATCTCGACGGGGTTTGTGTTTAAAGCAGATTAAAGAAGATTTATTCATTTCACGTGTTACCGTACAAATTCAAAATGGTAGAGTAGTGCTCGTAAAATGTGCCACATTTCATGATCGTTATACTCGTAATGTTCTTTTGCATAAAATAGATTTGAAGAAACATTTAATCTTTCGAAGCAAAACCATATTGCAATCAAATCGATTCATGGCTTGCTTGATTATCATCCCATAGGATTACAACTATCTCTCGTTATAATTTTATTATATCTTTTTAAATTATCACACGATGGGGGGGATCGTTGTATCATTAAATCGGATATTGATAATTGATCGCTCGTATTCGATAGTTGGTATTATACTGTTTAACAATATCATTTATTTTATTCTATTTCTATTCGAATAATTATTTATGTAACTTGCGATTTTTATTTCTTTATATATATATATATATAATAAATGAAATTTATTGTATAAAATGAATTAACGAAAATATGAAACATTACATAAATCATTATTTTCTTNATTATTGTTAAGAAGAAAATAATGATTTATGTAATGTTTCATATTTTCGTTAATTCATTTTATACAATAAATTTCATTTATTATATATATATATAATAAATGAAATTTATTGTATAAAATGAATTAACGAAAATATGAAACATTACATAAATCATTATTTTCTTCTTAACAATAATTAATTATAATTAGAAAATAATTGTTCTACGTTTTACTTTTTTTTTGTTAACACAACCATAATTAAATTTAAGATTTATAAATTAGCAATTTTATCAGCAGCGAAAATCTAAATAAAATAAAGAATATGAAGTATTTGGAATATACATGTACCACTCTATTAATAATAAAACATAAATATACTATATAAGTGATCACAGGATTATATCGATAAATATAAAAACTGTTTTAATGTATTTTAAATAGATTATTAATATTTATAATAAAATATCAATATGTACACCTTGTATCAAACTATAAAAAAAAACTCTATACGATCATGTACTCAACATAAATATTATAATAATCTATTTACAAAAATTATAAGTAATTATTTTTATCCTAAATAAAATATTCATATAGATATATTTATTGAGTAAATGAAATCAAAGTGAAAGTGAATGTACTTCAACGTGCATTATAACACATGGACACATCAAAGAAGTGCAATAACGTTTGGTGAAGGAAACATTGCAACTGCAATGGAATCGTGAGGTCCTGCGTGGAATCGGACGGGGCGTGGTGGAATCGATTTTCCTTGTTTAACCTGAACGTCGCATGATCAAGAATTAATGCGAGGCTCGCGGAGAGGCTGTGAGAGAAACGACAAGAGAGAGAGAGAGAGAGACAGAAAGAGAGGAGGTTGTGGGAAGAGGATCAGAGGACGACGGCGCGGAACGTAATCCCTTGTCTCGTTTACCAAGGCTCACATATACAAACACATGCAATCACGGTATATTCCAACTGCGTGCAAGCACTTCGGAGCTCTTTTACGAAACCCTTCCGTATCTTTCGTGCACGCAAAGCTCATGGGGTAGGAGAAACGGACGATTGATGCGAGCTTCCAGCCGGGCCTTTTTCGTTAATTGTTACAACCAAAATAACGGTGCATCAAAGTATATTCGTGTGTCCCTCTCTCTCTCTCTCTCGTACTTTTTATTTTAATTTTTTTTTATTTTTCTTCTTTCTTTCTTCTTTTTTTCTCTTCTCTTACATTCTGGCGGAAGGCCCTGTCCGTTTTAACGCGAACCACTCGAGAGAACATGTTTCTAATAAACTTGGGAGAAGAAGGACCACCCAAGGTTTCGTTCGTTCCTTTGGAATATCATCAATTACTAAGTGCCTCTCTTCTCTCGTGAATGTCGCTAAGAATGTTTTTTTTTTTTTTTTTTACTACTAGTTCAACATATTAAATCCATTTTAACGAAACTCGTCGAATTTTTGTATTACCATCGATGACCGCGGATGATGAAAAAGAAGAAATACGAAAAATAATCGTCTAAGTTTTATTCAGTTTTTTTTTTCATATTTTTCATGGTGTTTTTTTTGCCTTTTTATCGCAAAAAAAAAAATGTTCTCTTGGTCACGTTCTATATCCCTTTGTTTCTGTGATCTTCTTTCTCCTTGTTGCATAGTCGTGAAGACCATGGCTAGTCTGTTCGTGGCAATGTTCTCCGGGATCTTTTAAAAAGATTACTTTACTTTCCAGATTTATCGAGTGCAAAGTTCGTTTTCTCTCTTTCTCTACCTTTATTTCTATCTCTCTATCTTTTCCTCTCTCTCTCTCTCTCTCCTACTCTTTCAACGTTATATTAATCTGGTATTATATCGTTTATGTTAAACTACATTTACATTCTTTTTGACGAGAAAATTACAAAATTATTTCTTTAAATTTACTAACCAATTTATTCCATAAAAAGCGTTAATAGTAGTAACTAAATAAAGCATCAATAATAATAATAATTAGATAAAAATTGAGTAAAAAAAATGAGACTATTTCTTTTTCTGTTTTAATTTGTTTTTTTTTTTATTTTTAAAAAGAGAAGAGCATCGCTTTAAAAAGCTCGAAATTCAACAATCCTAAAATACATACTAAATGTGAGATACCATTGGGTAGATAGGTAGCTTTCAAAATGGCCAACAATAGCGTATCTACGCGTTAATTAAATTTCAATTGCTTCGTGTAAAAAGGTAACCCGAAACGAAAAAGAAAAAAAAACAAAAAAAAAACCCAGCGAATCGTTTTCTACTCCAGTTTTTTTTTTTTTTTTATTACTTTCAAATGGAAATTCTCCATCATAAATGCTTAACATCATTTTATCCTCGTTATAAATATTTGCCCTCTTGTCTACGATGGTGCGGGTAGAATGAGTGAGTGTGAGAGAAAGAGAGATAGATAAAAAGAGAGAAGAATGAGATGGGAGAAAAACGGATCATCGACCTTCGCCCTTCGCCCTTCGAACGACGATCCAGTCTCATTCGAGTAACAACGACGATGACGAGGCAAAGTAATCGTCGCCGAATCCGCGACCATCTGCCTAAAAATCAAACTCACCCTCTTTTTCTATCTCTATCTCTCTTTCTCTCTCTCTTTCTCTCTTTCTCTCTCTATCATTTTTCCCCCAAGGGAGAGATAGCCGGGAAATCGGAATAATAGCTGGGTGGATATTTATCGGTCTGGTCTGTGGGACAAGCGCCACTTACCGATCGGTGATCAGAAAAGAATAAGAGCCTAACGTTAACGAGGAATCGATTTTACGACGAATTTCATTTGAAATAGAGTGGTTGGATTCGTTCAAGGACAGATAGATATATATATATATATGGGTAGAAACGATCATCATAGTAAAACGTAGAAAAGATTCGACGATAATTGTCACTGCTAGAGAACCTTTCTATTAGCGAGCTATCCTGTTAACAAAATTCAAACAAAAGCATTCTAAAAAAAACATAATTCCATTTAATGAGAATCGAGATTTCCAATTAATTTATCAATCAAAATATAATGATGCATCCTAACGCGAGCGCGAGTGAGTGTGTATTATTTTCATTTAGTATTTTTATTCTTTATAATATATTCTATAAATTAATGAATATTTTATAAAGGTAGAAATATATATGAATTTTTTGTTTTGAAAAAAAAAAAAAAGCAACGACCTTAAATATTTTTCTAACCTTTTTCAAATATTAATATAATTCCATATTGTCTTATCTTTTTATTCTCACTTTTAACGAGTTCGAGATAGTTCTCTATTAAAACTTTCTCACATTAATTCAAATGGTATCAAAGAGGTCGCGTCTTTTTATCGATTCTATGGAGTCAACAGCACATGATTTTGTCTTTTGTTTCTCCTAAAGTGTCACCTATCTAAGTTACTTAACTGTGCCCACGTTGCTTGACTATAGTGATCGGTCGGAAACCAGTAATCCAACGTGGCTAGGCTGTGTGACTAATGTATTCTATATTATATAATAATATAGTATATTATTATATTATTATTATTATTATATTATATAATATTCTATATATATAAAATATATATATTATATAACAGGAATTATATCGTAGAAACGTCTTAATATAATTATAATAGTACAGAGAGAAATTGTGAAAGAGAAGAAGTGTAATAAAAAGGAGGAGCAACAGAGAATACCGTAGAGAGTTTACATGCTTTCTGTGTGTGTGTGTGTGTGGATGCATGTATGGTCGTGATTTAAAAATTAAATCTTAATCGGATGGAATTCGGCCCACACGCTTGTTCGAAGACAACGATCAAAGATTTCTTTCCCCTTCCCTCTTTCCTTCTCTCTCATTCTCTCTCTCTCTCTCTCTCTCTCTCTTTTTCTCATACTACAGAAATATCTTTGCCTGTTAAAACGCTATCAGTTCTAATAAACGATCATTCGTTCGTTTCGCCTTGTTTTCCGGAATGGATCGTTAAGAGATCGCTCTCCTTCTCTTTTATTTTCTAACTTTCTTTTTTGTTCTATTTTTTTTTTTCTTTGGTCAATCTCTTAATCCTCTATAACGCCATTTAAATTTAAAGTAACATATTAAAATACATACGTATTTAGTATATTTATATATACATATATGTCTTTTTTACACCATTCTTATTTCATCATTAAAATATTATTTGTTATTTGTTATTTTGGTTATTACATTTTGATAATAATAAAATATATTATTTATCTTTTATATTTGTCTAATTTTTAACAAAATATAGATAACGTTCTGGGGACAAAATCAGATCAACAATCACTTTGTAAAAATTATGTGTTTAAGGGATGTAAAAACAATGTGTTAAAGAGCGAAATATTATTTAATTAATTCTTTCTTATTTAATGGAAGATTTCCAAACGATTATCTCTCATAAAAAAAAGAACGTACATTTAATTGTTTATGTTTATCATATTTAACGTTAAAGGTAAAAAAAAAATAACCTGTTTGAAAATGATTTTCATCTAAAAGATATTAAATTAATAAAACATTGAGTTGTAAAGGGATAAAATGAACAACGAAAGAAATTGGAATTTAACGACAACAGACAACGAAGACGATGACGATGACAATGACGACCATAATGATGGTCGTCGTTCAAGTCGATATCATTTTTAATACGCGATAAGGCATACGCAAATACTTAAATGTATACGTGTGTGTACGTAAGTTACAATGTAGTTGAATTACGTGGAAACGCAACGCCTTCGCTTCGTTTCGTTTCTCGTTGGATAAGAAATGAATAAGAGGATTGAAGAAGGGATGGAATGGAATGGGCAGGGATGGGAAGGGGTGGAAAGGAGGTAGAGGAGAAAGGAAGTCGAAGAGGAGAGTTAAGTTTCGCGTATAGAATAATGGCTGGTGCAATGAATAATGGACTATGCAAATGAATGGAACGCGCGAGTAGTCGATCGACTGACTACCCTTAAAGACCGATCAATGATCGTTGTTGCCAGTACGCTGCCTTCGACGTAAAATATATTTTTTTTTTCTTTTCCCTATCGTCTTCTATTATAATATACTAATTGCCATGATTTTCCTTCAATAATATCCTTCCTTCCTTTCCTTAAATGCGCGGCGGGGCGCGTTCTACTACTCGAGTGAAAAAAGCAAGAATAAAAATAAATTACAAGAATTTTGGATCATTAAATCAATGATGGGACCATGACCATCATCATTATAAAATTATAATGACTTATTTAATAAAAAATACTGATCGAGATCGTAATTATTCTTAGTTGCGCTTTGTCGGTTGTTCTTCTCGTTTATAATAAATGTGCACGATGAAGATTGGATAGTCTGTGGAAGTAGTATCAGCTCGATGATCATCGACGTTTTTAATAATTACTACCGGCAGCGGTGGGGAAAAAAAAAAAAAGAAACATATTAATATCACGAAAGAACGAAAGAAAAAGAGAGAGAGAAAGAGACAGACATACAGAACTCCTTGACGTTTTGAATTATTAGGTAGCGTTAAACCGAGTGTGTAATCGCACGCTTTTAAACGGAGTTAACCTACTGCGACGTCATGAAATTTAGAAAAGCTCAGTTGGTAGACGACTGCTTCACCTTCTCCTTCTCCTTCTCTTCCTTCTATAGTTATGGCGAAAGAAGGAAGGAACGACGAATGAAAAAGGAGGGAGAGAGTTAGTTAGTCGTTGTATATACGCGTGCGCATACTAGCGCTCATTCTCCTATGGAAAGAGATTAATCCCGTGGAAACGGTCCGATGGTCGTGTGACCGATGGCGTGTCCACCAAATAATCCAACTCTATTCTCTCATTCGACTTGGAGGATTAATTCCATAGGGATTAACATTAATTTCATTCCAAGCGAGGTCACTCGACTAGTCCCCCCTTCTTTCTATCTATCTATCTATCTCTTTCTTTTCTTTTTTTCTTTCTATTTATCTATCTTTCTTTTTCTCTTTCTCTCTCTCTCTCTGTATTTTTCTTTCTTTCTCTAAGCTGTTCTCAGTCACACAAACGAAAATGGAATTTCATAGTTTTTGAACGCGAAAAGGTGAAGAAGAAGAAAAAAAAAAAAAAAAGAAAATTGTTCGTAAAGTCTAATATCCTTTTTTTTGCCCCAACTTTGAACAAAATCCCGAGTAGTCGAGTGTCTTGCTATTTGCACAACGTCGATCTTTTCGAGGTCTCCCCCAAAGATCGTGTTACTGCTGTTCTTCATCCCCTACTATCATTTCGCACGAATTTTATGGAAATGTTTAATGTTTCTCTTTTTTTTTTTTCTTCTGACAATTAATATCTTTCTTTCGTTTCTTATTCGTTCCATGACGTACAGCAATAAGGTTCTCCTCTCTCTCTCTCTTTCTCTTGACGACGACGACAATAAATTCGCAAAAGTCAAACGAAGTAGTTGTCCAACCTCGCTTCGAGGACTCTTCGAGATTTCAATTAAAGACGGGAAGATATTATGAGGAATTTCTCGAGGAATAATTTATTACCGTTGTGCTTCCATTACTTAGAAACGAAGAAGAAGAAGAAGAAGAAGAAGTTGAGTTAAAGGGAAGAACTATAATAGAAAGGAAAAAGGATTTCTCTTTCTCCTTCTATTTCTTTCTGTCTGTTTGTCTGTCTATGCGAACGTTAATTGAGAAAAGGGAAATCACGGAGCAAGAATCTTATTTTGCAAGAGAGCACACGTAATCAGTAGCAAAGTAGGATTGTATGTTAAAATTACGCGTGTTCGTTTGTTGCCAATGAAACGGTCCCGTTATTTTAAAGTTAATATTGCGAAAAGTCTTGTGATCATTTTCAAGGGAAAAACGTGGAGTCGAGTTTTTTTTTTTTAAGACACTAGAAGAAACTTGTATGCATTTAACGACGAATTCAGTGAATAATCCTAAGGCGCCAAACTCGAATAAGAAAATTTTTTTGTTCATTTTTCTAAAGTAAGAGTACGCGGGATTTTTACGTATATATACGTAAATATTTCTCTTTTGAAAGACTTTGAAATAATTATGAACACCTGTTGTAAATTGTTTTTTTTTCTTTTCTTCACTTTACTTTATTACTTTAAGTAAATACGTTTAAATACGGTATACGTTCGTTTTATAACTTTCTATCTTAAATAACTCTCGATTTTAAATAATTTCGATTGCGCGAGGAAAAGAAAAAAATGTCTTTAATTTATATATTTAATAGGAATATTTCAAATTTATATTTACAATATTTTATGTATTTTTTCTTCTACCCCAGCTATGTGTACTTTGAAATGTTATAAATAGTATTCCCGAAACTATTTAATTAAACTTCTCGAAGATTATAAAAATCTATTTATAACCAAGTTTAACATATTAGAATTTATTAACCTGTTTATACGAAACATAGAAAAAAAAACAACATGATTTAAACAAAATAAATATATAAATTCATGTGTTTTTTTGTTCTCAATCAAATCGAAAGTTATTGATGACATATACCTATCTTAAAATAAATGTACTGGATATTATCTTTTATATTTACTGATAATAGGAGGTTTCCAAGAGAAAGCTACTTACGTAAACTCGTCCTGATGATCGTCGATATAAATGATTGCAAAAAGAAAAAGAAAAAAAAAAAAAAAAGAAAAAGAAAGTTGTCTCATCAAGGACAAGTGGTCCATCCACGTATAATATTTTTACATTTACCAGTTTCTTTTTAAATGGCAAGTACATATATTTAATATTAATAATTTTTTATTAACATATATATAGTTTACAATCAATTATTAAAATTATTATTAAAATAAGATCCCCAAATATGAGACAACAAGAAATTATACAAATTTAAGATGATTTCCATTTGATATAGTTTGAAGTTGTAGAAATGAAAAGAATGGTGGTGGTACAAGAGTGGCATAGTTATTCTATTTCTTCCTCTTTCTTTTTTATTTCGTATGATGAGTGATATATGCTTAAATAGTCAGGATAAAAGGAATGTAATAAATGGATTGACCAAACCAGTCTAGGCCATACGAGAACAAGTCAGTTAAGAAATGAAACGATCGAAAGATTGTATTGGGTTAAAACATATGAGTCGATTATTTGCTAAATCGATTGACTTCACAAAATAAAACGTAGACAAAATTGCTATGATTATATATATATATATAGTATACATTATTAAATTTTTTATTATTATCAATGTCCAGAAAAATATGTATTGCTACTTAACGATATTAAGATTAATAACGCAAACAAATTTATTTTAATTATAAAAATGAAACATCGATCACAAATGTTTTAAAAATACAAATTTCAAATGATATTCTAAAAACAGAGTTAATCCCCATTTGGCTTTTGAACGGGTCATATATTTGTCCTATTTTATCCTTTTTTTTTTTGTTCTACTTATCGTCGAGAGTAAGAGAGAGAAAAAAAAAGATGCGTGCATGCGTGTGAAGATAAAATGAATAAAGATCAGAATAGTCGTGTAACTTTAGTTGATAATAAAGAAATATACTCGAAGTTTCTTGGTGACAATCATTGAGTAGCTTCTTCTTCTTCTTCTTGGTGAAAAAAAGGGTCTCGTAAATCAGGGTGAAAACGAACGCATAAATAGGAGGATTTCTCGGCTTTCCGACAATTTACCGGTGACTCTCGTCGCTAGGACACGATATCCTAAGGATACCCTCGTAATTGCTTGTAATCTACTTCAGAGGGAAAGAAGAAGAAAAAAAAAAGCTAAAAGACCTTTCTCTTCTACTTTATTCCCTTTACCCTTTTCAAGAGAAAAGAGGAATCTCCTTTTTTTTTTTCTTTTTCTTTCATTCTCGTTTTCTTGACACAGTCATTGTTCCCAAAGACACGAATTTTATCAGCAAAGTGGATCGACTTAACTTCTTTCTTAATCATTGATCTTGATTTTTCTCACTGATAGAAAATGGGTTACGATTGTATGCTCACGATTGTAATAATAGTAAGATGATTTTTTATCTATCTAGTTTTCTATTGACTTTATATAAGATGAAAGCGAACAAACGAATTGAACGCTAATGAATATACTTTTTCTTTTACTTTTACTCTCGACGTTTTAATTAGGTTAACTGAAGAGATCGTAGATACAGATCGTTTAACGTTTATAACGTGTAGATACAATGAATATCATTTAAAATCGTATAACGTTACAGATTTTTCTTTGAAACGAAGATGATAATTTAGAAATAAATACTTTAATATACCTTTATTATAAATATTTAATGAGTTTCATTTAGTAGTATTATTTAAAATAAATTAATTATGCAAATACGAAAGTAATGTATAAAAAATGATGCTGGTAATTAAAAATTGTAGGTGTTGATATAACTGTAAAAACAAGGGGAATATTTAGTTTTTTCATTTTTAATAGTTGACTATTCCTTATTTTCACTGTTAATTTAAATGTTCATTAGTATCAGAATCAATTTAATTCACATTACAGCAAGAATAATATAAAGAAGATTTATATAAACGTTAAATAACTCGTAACATAAGTTATTTATATATAAATCATTTTAATATAATTATTAATAAATATATGTAAATGATATTAATTCGTATTCCGACGAGTGAAAAACATCGAAATTCTTTCCTTTGTACAAATAAGCTCTTTAAATAATTTTTTTGTCAATAGTTTAAATAAGATATTATATATGCAGAGAGTATAATTAAATAATATTTTAACAATAGCACCATTTACTTAAACATCACAAATCTATTAATATACTTTGAATATTAAACAATTTCGATTTGATATTTTATCGGATAAAAATTTTTAAAGAAATGTATTGTAGTTTATAAATAATCTAAAATATTAATACTGTGTTAGATTTACCTTAAATGATTGTTAATTATCCAAAGAAATCTTTCCAGAATCACAGAGTATAAGTTCAACACATCCATCCTCTTCAAAATCAAACAGTAAACTGGCTCATTGTCCCCTATGAAAGTCAGTTAAAATTCATCTATTAATTGTTATTTATATGACTTTCCAAAGTTTACATATCCATAACGAAAATAATATTCGTAATAAATAGAATGTATTCTTTTGAAAGTTATATAAGTAAACAAAAATCAATAAAATAAATTTGTTCGACTTTCATAGATAACAACGAGCTTTGTCTTATAGTGGATTTCGAAGAGAACGGTACATCGAACTCATATTTACAATACACATTTCCTTTCGATTAATTAACAGTTCAAAATTCTTAATTTATATTAATAAACGATAAGGAAAATTTTACGAATAGTTAAGGGTAAGAAGGTGAACGGTATCAAATGATTTTGAGGTAAGCTTAACTTCACATTACGATATAACATATTCTGAGTTAAGACACTTGCAAACGAGAGCTGTGTAATTCGAAGAAGTTAAGAAAGGTAAAAGAAATAGAAATATAGAGAAAGGTTCTCTCGCATTTCTTATCGATCGAAGCCCACGATTTGTTTTCTGTTCCGCAATGCCTCGATGAAAAATCTGTAATCGATACTTTCCGTTCGACGTGCGTGGCTCCGTCGTCTATGCAAAACGACTTTCTATCTGTTACCCCCCACCACCCCCCTATCTATCTCTCTCTCTCTCTCTCTCTCTTCCGATAGCTTGTATTTTTTATGATACAGACTGCAACGTGGGAATGCGATTTCTTCGCCAACGAAAAAAAAAAAAAAAAAAGAAAAGGGTTAAGTACGTTCTTGAAAAGAAGTAAAAAAAAATAGTATTAGCCAATTGGTTTAATTAATTTATCAACCCTTCATGAATATTTTGTATATGAACGATTCATAAGATTTTAATATACCGAAATTTTTATTCTCGCATTAGATTTCTCGTCTTAGAAATAAGGATAATATATTTTAATCGAAGCTGAAAGAAAAGATTGATTAAGTCACACGTTGGTTAGTTGGAAGAGCCGGAAACTCGATTACAATATACCAAGAATTCTATAGGTTACAGTTTATTGGTGAAATAAAAGGGGTTGCCTGATGCACGTGGAAGATAAAAAGAGAGGAAAAGAAATGGCGCCATTGGCAGATAAGACTCGCCAAAGATAAACAGGGTTAAAGTGTCCTACGCGCGATCGATAAAGTTTCACATACGAGAAACCTGTCTCGAATTTCCGTCTTATGAACAACAGAGAAATAGAATCCAATTTCCGTTTCTCGTGACACGTGTCAATAAGAGATTGATTATTCTTATAATCACGTTTTAATAAAAGTATTTACGTATTTTTATATATGACCAAGTGTATGAGCAAGTATTTCGATTTAAATAAGTGAGTTTATTCCAATAAGCTTGTTTAAACAAACGATACGTGCTGATCAGACATTTCGAATCTTCGTTTTACGAAGATTAATTACAATTTCATGCGAGAATACTCTTATCGTCATTCGTGTATGATAGATATTGAACTTATACATAAGTATTTACGTAAATGGAAGCATTTGCGCAACATGAGATGATACTGTACAATGATAGTGATCAAAAAATCTAAAACAATATTTTTACAACATCGAAAGTTAATTATTCGAATTTTACATTTCCAACAAATTCTCTACGATTCGCTTAAGTAATTCTCCTTCAATTCGACAATTTTAAAATTCAATTACATTTTTTACTTTGTTATGATTATCGTCATTTATATTCGAACTAAAAAAACAACATTTATATAAAACAAATTGAAGAAATAGTTCGCGTTCGATATTAATTATTTTTCATGCTATATTCAGATTTAACAAAATCATATTAAAATTCAATATAATTAAAATTTTTATATTATATTCTTTAAAATATGTTCAATCTATACACGTAAAAAAAAAGTGGATATTTTCACAAATTTTTGACAAGAATGACATTTCGAGTTCGAAATAAATAATCGACAGAAGCACGAATGAGATTCTAGATTTAATTACTGTACTTGTAACTTAAGTTTGTTACATCGTATTTTCTAGTAAGACTGACCTAAGAGTTCTCTCTCTCTCTCTCTTTCTTTTATTTTTCAACCTTTTTTTCTCTAATTTAAATAGTCGAAGCGCCAGCAAGAAGTTGTTTCACCATCGTTGTCATCGTTGTCGCGAAGAGTGCATAAATCAAACACTTATCTGACTAATAAATATTTAGTTAATAGTCGGTTAGTTATCCTAGACACACCCTCTAAAGCAGTTCGATATTTATTATTCCCTGTTTCAAAAAGGGATCCTCGGGAAAACTTTTCACAGCTGTACGATTATTACATGCTACGTTCGTCGAGTCTCATACGTGAGAAAGAGAGAGAGAGAGAGAGAGAGAGAGATACGCACGCCACGTGTCTTTCCTCTCCCTCCAATATTTTATTCCTCCGCACCATTTTTCACGCGAACGAGTGTATATAACGTTGTATGTGTATTATTATATATATATAAGTCAGTAATATACATATGAATGCGTGCCTTTCTGCGTATTTTCTATAGTATATATATATATAAAAAAGAAAAGAAAGAATTCCCTATTACGATCACTCCTGTGGTTTTTCAACCGGAGTGAGAGAACATAAATGTCAGTGATTTAATGATATTTTTCTAAGTTACGATACCCCATCGTTTTTCCTATCCTTTTTTTTTATTATTCCTATATTTGTGCAGGTCATTCTTTTCCTTGTTTTAAAATGACTCCACTGTACCGTTATCGATGTCCTTTATTATGTTTATATGTGTCGAGATATTTTACCAAATGAATTATTAATTAAATAGAATAATTTCAATGTTTAGAGATAGATATTTGTTAATAGAAAAATAAGAAATTCGATATTATATTTATAGTTATTCGAAAAAAACAATCTAATTTCAATTATTCTCGTGATGAAGTTTCAAATGGAGATGATTGAAGTTACGAGATGGTAGATACGTATAATAATTCCATATATGATGATTCAAATTCATAAATGGAGTACTGTATAAGGTAAACTGGAAAGAATAAAGTTATGTTAGAATTGTAGAGAGACTATGATCGCTAGCAACAAGAACGGTAACGTATCTACGCGAAATCCAATCTTGCGCGTGAGTGACAGTATATAATGTACTATTGTGACTGACAATGAAACGTGTCCCAACAAATTGCTAGGGTCTCTTTATCATCCTCTCTCTCTCTCTCTTTCTTTCTCTCTCTTTCATTCTTTCGGTTGCGTGTGTACATACAACGTCATACGTAAGTACAATGTGACTACAGAAGGAGCTTCATTTCTCTGCGGCTTTTACAATACCTTAAAGCGATTATTTCCTTGTAAGCACTCTCGAAACATCCACCACGAGAGTTCCTCTGTCTATCTCAAAGATAAGTGAAATACGTCATCTTTTTATGAATCATACGAGCAAGAATGGTTTCCAGCATCGACTTTAAGCGAATACATTGAAAGTCATTTTCTTGTCTCCATTTTGATATATATATATTACATATATGGTGTATTTAAAAAAAGGGTGTCCATTATTTTAAAGGATTATAATACTTTTTAAGAGGAGTATAAAAATGTTCACAATTAACATGGGTCCTAGAATTAACTCTTTCTATGTGCGAGTCATTTGGCAATATATGTACAAATTTCAAATATTCGATTTGTCTTTCCTCCATATGAATGCAATTCTGACATCTAATCTAAGGATCATAGATTTACGTAAATTTTCAAATGTTTTTTAAACTAATATATTTCTAATCAGATTCCTCTGTGTACATTAAATATATTATCAAAAGATTCCCATACAATATCAAACACTTATAAAATTAATTTAGTTTTAATAATTAACTCGATATTTTGATATATTAAATAGATTCCATCAAAATTGGTATTTTTATTCGTCAAAACTAAATTCAACAGTTGCCTGAAAGATGAATCAAAGTCATACAAAATAATGCAGATTATTTCGAAGAATAACAGATACAAGATTTTACTTTAAATAAATTAATACTAAATATTATTAAAAAAATCCACCGAATTAATAACTACAACTACATCGAAGAGATTTAATTTAACGTTTAATTAGACATTTTTCACTCCTTATGATACAATACCATAAACCCTTCAAATATTAAGATTCTTTTTTCTACCACTCTGTATAAAGAAGGAGAAAAACACTAAAAGAAAGCTAGAAGGGGGAGGGGAAAGTATCAACTAACGACTTCGATAAACGTAAATGCCGTTTCGTTCGTTGTACGCGGAAAGATTGCACGTACATTTTTTTTTTTAATTCTCCTTGCAATACGGGAAATCGTCGGCTCGATCTTTGGCTCGTTCGATTTACGAAGAAACGAAGGAACGAAGAAGAAGAAGAAGAAGAAGAAGAACGTAGGCGAGAACGTAACGCATGCGTGAATGCATCCTTCGACCGAAAGGTTACGATTGCTAGAGAAAGAGAGAGAGAGAGAGGAACGTGGACGAGAAGTAACGGATCTCACTCGTGCACTTGCATCCTGTTCACTTGCAAGACGGATTAATCTACTCGCTATTCGACCGATAAGCCGATGGGGATCCGATCCCTAAAGGCATTCAATAGTTTGATAAGTTCAAAAACCGATGCTTTTCAATATTTATCTACCGATAGAAATGTAATATGAACTTTGAAGGAATCGCAATCCTTGTAAATTGCTTACCAACCTCTTCCTTCCCCAACACTCTCTATCTCTCTCTCTCTTTCTGTCGGCTTAATTATAACTTTAGCGTTATGGGAGTCTATTTAAAGGATGAGAAGGATGTATAAAGAAGGAAGAGAAAGATATTGGATAGCTTAGTGAGATGTGTCGGTAGAAAGTATGCATCGATGCGTTACGTGCGAGAGTGAATATAGGAAACGAAAGAAAGAGAGAGAAAGAAAAAGAGAAAGATAGGAAGATTTTCTTCTACAGGGTCTCGCATTCCGGGAAGGCGATTCTTGACGAGGTAGAGAGTCCCTGAAGACGCGGTTACCCGAGTCACATATCACCGCGTGACGTCCTCAGAATTTTGCATCCAAGAAGCGCATTTAGATGCAGATACGCCCGTGGACGAGAACGTTTAAAAAGACGTGCGCCACCATGTTATATATGAGAAAGAGATGTTTATGTATCAAAATCAGAGAGAGAGAGAGAGAGAGAGAGAAAAAATAGAGAGAAAGAAAGAGAAATAAAGATATGTGTGTATGTATAAAAGAAAACAGAAAAATACGTATATAAATATATGTATATATATATATATGTGTGTGTACTTGTAAGAGAGAGAAAAATATATAGTCAAGGATGAAGAGAACGGAAGATGAAACGATCAGATAGGACCAGTGCCACGTGCGAGAGAGACGTCGTGCTTTTTCGCCGGAACTTCAGACGCGATCGCTACGTTTCATCAAGCTTGCAAAAGAATATCTGAGTGTTCTTTTCGCCACCGAAAAGATACGCGATTTTGTGTGCGTCCTTATGAAAGAAAAAAAGAAAGAAAGAAGAAGAAGAGGGATGGAGCAGGGGGCTGGGGGGGGGAAGAGGAGGGCAACACTTTTTCGGAAGCCAGATTTCTTTTAACCGGATCCCCCTCCCCCCGTTCGCACGCGAGGATGCTGTTAATTGTATCCACGTGGAGAACCAACTTTTGGAGATAACGAATCCCTTTTGGATCCTTCCCTAACTTTCCGCGAAAAAGATATCGTATACGTTCCTTGCCTGTCGTGGATCGTGTTCCATACTCGACAGGGTAGACCTTTTTTAAAGGAATATCAGGGTAAGATATAAATAAAGAGAGAGAGAGAGAGAGAGAGATTTGGAAGGATCAACAATATGTTTGAAAGTAATTAAAAATCATGAATTTGATCAAAAAATAATTGGGCCAAGTTATGCAGAAATTTACCATTTGGTATTTGGTTGTATTTTATTTTTTGTTTGTCATTGTTTAATAATATTTATTAATTATTTAATTTAGAAAATTAATAATAAACTATGTCTATAGGCAGTTTTAATATTTGTATAATATGATATATATAATGTAAGAATCATTTTATTAGTTAATAATGTAGTGGAGAATAAAGATCAACAAATGATAGATTTCGTATTGTATTTAATTTATTTCTTGTTAGTTAAAGAATTAGTAGATTTATACAGAAGTTAGAAACATTAAGAATAACGAATATGATTTACAGTGAGTCATGAGAGTATTCGTATCCACACACTCCCACAGTAAATTTAAAATAATTGATATTGCAGTCCTAATTCCACTTTTTTTGTTTCTTAATTACTGATTTCTTAGTTATCGTTTTAAAACAAAAAAAATCAAAGATCGCATGAATGTTTAAATAATACACCTTATTGTATAACCCAATGATCTTATTTTTCAATCAGCACCAATATATGCGGTCCCGTTTGATACAGGAAATGGACGTATGCGTCCTGCGAAGGAAAAAGGTTGAGTAATCCTGATTTAAAGAGAAAAACCGTGAACATAGTTGACGTTTTAGGAATATTCGAAGAAACGTAAAAGGTGAACGGGTCCAATAAAAGAGTGATCGAGGGATCCGAATGTCTAAATAAAATTTCAGACTAAGCGGGGACAAGGAGGACATTACGAAACGTATAGGATTCGTTTAACGTTTGTGCTTTGAAACTAACTGCTCGATCTTATCGATTTCTTTGCGTTATCTCTCTCTCTCTCTCTCTCTTTCTTTTTATTTTCGTTTCTCATCATGGATTTTCGAAATCTAGAAACTTAACTCGCCATATACCTATTTAAGTCTATTATCGCTGAGTTTTTCGTCGTCCATGTTACCGGTGAGATCTTACAAGATACTCGTCTACCTTCGACTCGTATACGTCGAATAGACGTTCAATAATTTACTTTTAACGAGACATTCAGCATAAAGTACAAGAAAGGTACAACCGTGAGCTTCCCTCTTAAAATTGTCCTGTCATTGTTTATTAGACTTTCTAAACACTCATCGCGTTCTCTTTTTCTTTTTTTTTCATACGCATACATACATACATATACACACACGCTATGGCGTGTGTATAGCCAATGATCAGTGGTGTTAAAAAAGTGGTTATTGAAGAATAGAGAATATAACAGATAGAGTAACGATAAATTTTTCTTTGAAAGAAAACGGTCTCTCTTTTTTCTATTTTGTAGAAACTATCGATGGATGCTCATGGAAACGACGATCGTTTAAATTCGAAGGGTCATCTCTCTCTCTCTCTCTCTCTTTCTTTCTTTTCCCCTCTATCTTTGACTCTCTCTCTCTCTCTTCCTTTCCTTCTTATTTACCTCGTCCCATCGTTACGGGAAAAATGTTTACCTTCAACGGAGCGCGTCTAATCGCCTTGTCCAAAATTGTCCCGGTTTGATGCTTGATTAACTAATTAAACAAGTTTATTCCCTATAGAAGGAAGCAATCTTCTTAACTGCTCTTGAGTAAGTTCAAAAGTACCGCCCTTTTCTATCTTTTATCCCTTTCGATATGGTTTTGTTATTCGCCATTATGCTTCAATTGTAAGAACAATCGAATCAGGAATAAGTTTTCATTGTATTGAATAATTATAACGCGAATATATCACGCTTAATTGGAGAAAAATCATAGCTAATAAATGTTAACATATTATAATGAAACAAAAAATTTTATAATAATAATAAGACTTAATAAAAATTAATTAATATTACACGTCGTTAGTACAGAGCGCAAGTGTTTATCGTTGAATAAGTAATAGTATTAATCTTAACTTGTTGACATCGAATAAACATGGACCCGAGTTAAAAATATTTAACACTTTAATCCTTATTTTCACAAACGATTAATAAAGAAAACAAAAAACAAAAAAGAATCTATTTTTTAATACCACCAGGTTACTAGAAAATCAACATCATCAGTTATTCTCTTATTAGATACATTACCAGTTAAAGGTTTGGAAAGGTTTAAGAACGTGTCAACGACAGGATATTAATGGTATTTACTTCTCAATGTCCTTGATTTTTGTTTACTTATTTATTATACCTGTTTTTGCATCCTAGTAAAGGGGGGGGGGGAGGGAATAAAAAAGGAAAACAGAAAAGATCTCGACGGGAAAACAAGGGAGAAAATTATTTATGTAATTAAGACGAGTAAACGCGATACTCTTGGCGAGCTTGCATGAAACCCATGGAGGAGGAGGAGGACATGGTTGAAGCGATTAAAAATACATCGGAAAGTGCGTTCTCGATTAATTCCAGCGGGATGTCTTCCCCTTCGTTTTTTTAAGTCGTCGTTGGCGATCGAGAGGAGGAAGGGAGGAGTGGGAGGAGAATGCAATCCCTCTGTATACTTCGTATTCCCTACCATCATCAGCCCCGAGCTTAACGCACGTCCTTTCCCTTTCTCTCTCTCTCTCTCTCTCTCTCTCTCGGCTTCTTCAAATACTCCGAGCTAATTCTGTTTGGCCCGTTTGTTCTCTCTCTTTCTCTCCCTTTCTCTTTGACTCATTCCCTTCCTTGCCCTACGGCTCGCGGTATATTAATACGAAACACCGAAGCTCCTTATTGTTAAGGGCTAAGTACTTAGTTACTGCGTTAGAATGCTAATCCATGCTCTAGAAAATTGATTAACACGAGAAAAGTGTCATCCCTCGGAGAAAGGTTAAGTTAAAATACTTCAAATTGAAGAACACCGTTATCTCTTTCTTTTTTAAAACCATAATCTATCGTTCTTTTAAATTTTATATTGTTAGACTTAATTTAATTACATTTAATTATTATGCTTTTTATTATTATGTTATTGTTTGTTATATTATTATTATTAATCATCATTTTCATGTATACTTATATATATGAGCTGTTTCTTTCATATACAGTAGTTTGATTTAATATCTCTTTCTTTTTTAAAACCATAATCTACTCTCTCCGTTATCTCGTTCTTTTAAATTTTATATTGTTAGACTTAATTTAATTACAATTAATTATTATGCTTTTTATATTATTCTGTTATTGTTTGTTATATTATTATTATTAATCATCATTTTCATGTATACTTATATATATGAACTGTTTCTTTTTATATACAGTAGTTTGATTTAATTGTAAAAATCAAAATGATGAAATAAAAAGTATATTGTCAAGAATTTATTATTTTGATCTTTTCTGTTATTTCAACGTTGAAAAACGTCGAAAGAAATGGAAGGATTGGAAAAAGACATAGATTTCAGTATTTTATCACAGATCACACTTATCAGTCAGTCTTTTTATAAAAGAACTAATCCCTGTTCCTATAGAGAAAGTGATTAGAGGGTAGTAGTAAGAGATGACACGAGACACTCTCTTTTCTTTCTATCTTGGTGTTCCATGTGCGTTTTAGGACGGAAAAGCATCACTTAAGAGAGGATTAAGAGGACTGTAAGACATCATCTAAAAGGATTCATGTCATCACTTTTTCCTTTTGGATTTTTCTTTAAGTTCCACCCTCTGCCGATTAGTCAAGAACACACATCCATCAAATAAATGAATTAAAATTGAACATTCGTATTAGAACAATTAATACACGCAATATATAAATGTTTACGATTAATTATAGTTTTTTTTTAGAATTAATCATCATTTTTATCGTATAATGTGTTTGCTTTGAAAATCCATTTAAAATTTGTTGAGATGTTTTTTTTTTGTTTCCCGAAGTTAATGAATCCCATTTAATTCATAAACTAAAACATTTAAAATGTAAAATGAAATTAGATATTCATCAAACAAAAAAAAAAAAAACAAAAAAAAAGAACAAATTATTCAATTGTAATTATTTCGAAATTTAATTGCTCGCGAAATTGAAAATATGAAAATGTCTCTTCCGTACCCGTATATAAAACCATTTAAAAGTTTTCTATTTAAACGAGAATATTTTCCAATTATGATTACATTCATACTTTCCTATGTATTACAGAATAATTAACGAATAAACGTAATAAAACATTTACAAACCTATTAAGCGTGTTATTAAAATTAATTATTACAACAAATTTTGTTTGAGTAGATTCAATGTCGACAAATTTCATGAAACTTTAGATCGACGAATGAAAGATCGATATAATTGGATCAATTTCGAGAAACTAATGTAAGATTTGCAATGGAATTTGCTTGTGTAGCAAAGTCGCGTTCGTTCTGTTTCCACGTATTATTTAATCTTATGGAACATCTATGACGGATGCACGCGATAATCGAGAACGATCGTACTTCCAGGTAACAACGAGTGGCAGCACAAGGTCTGCTTGGCTTGCTTGCGTTCCTTAGAAGCGAATGGGAAGAGAGGTCTGAATAAGGACTAATCTAACGATGATAGGAATGCGAGCTTAATGTCATTACCTAAGCCAGTTGAAATCGTGCTTGGTTTCAAGCCTGATCAACGTATTCGAGACTATGGAATTTGATTTTGATTATTAGAAATGTGACGAATTATTTGCTAATAGTGTGAAATCAATATTCATCATATTATAATTGGCGATAACTCACGTGCAACGCGATTATTAACACAAATATCGAATTGCGTTACGCATTGTTCAATTGATTCTCATTACTTTCATTTTTTACCAACAATTATTTTCTTCGATTCGTGTGGCTAGCCATTTATACGCGATTTAACAATCTTTTAGATTTTTTTTCTTTTAATTAAACATTCTGGAAGAACTTTATTGTGTACCTACTACTGCTTTTTATGTGTTACTTTTGTTATATTATATTCTCGTTAGAAACATATGAAGAATCTTACAATTATTCTTAGTTTTAACAGTTATCAAGTATCACAAATCCGCATTAAAAGATAATTTACTTTGCATGCAAATCAAGATGACATTACTCGATCGATATTTGTCACGAGGCTGACTTAAATATAAAGAAATTTAAAAAGCTAGCTCGACGATTTCAAAACAACCCTTTATCTTTCGCTCTAATTATCAATACATTGATGAATCGAACGAATTAAATATTCCAACATATCCAATTGTATCTAAAAATGTTTATTTACTTGAACGAGTGACAGAAGTCTGATCTGACACAAAAAAAAAAAAAAGATTCGTAATTCTTTCGAAGATTGTCCAGTGTTTGTGATGTCACGTGTTCACTGGTTGTTCATAGTCAAAGTTTGACACTGGCATGTTTCAATTGGTTACGAGTCCTTGAGGTTCGCCTCTGGTGCTTAAAATCGTTCGAAACTAAATCAATTGGATTTTTTTGATGATTTTGGTCATTGACAGGATACGCGAGAGTCCGGATTTTTGAAACGGAATTTCTCTAACGAACCGAAAATAGTCCACTTAAAGTAGCACTTCGATAGTGACTGGAACGTTCGTCAGAGGTCCTTCTTTTTTTTTTTCTTTTCATGGATGAGTTTATAGGAATAACAAAGAAAAAAAGAAAAAAAAAAAAAGGAGAAGCTTCCGGAGCGGCATGGTGCAAACGATCCAATGGTGTTTCTCTTCGCAAGTTGTTGCTGGTGTATTTGCTGCTGGCGTTTGCTGCTGGCGAGCTAACAGTTTAGCACCCAAGAAAATCAACAGCAGCCTCAAAGAGCCTTTTCAAACAGAGCGTTACGCTGTTCGATTAGCGTTGCTGCACTAACGATCGAAGTTCGAAAAGGTTGGAAAAAAGAGGACGCTGCTGGACACACGCGTGAACCTACATAAATTCGATTTTACGGGTTTCTTGTATTCTCTCTCTCTCATTCTATCTTATCCTTTTTCTATCCATCTCGACACTTAATTAATTCATTCCATTTTTGTCTCTCGCAATAGCACAACCATTTAAATTTTTTATAATTTTAAAAATGACTATTTGAACAGAGAGAGAGAGAGAGAGAGAGAGAGAAGTTTGCTCATTACGACTTATCGCGTATAGTAACACGGTGCAAATTAGTAGTCCTCGGTATATAGGTCATCGTGAGGATGAAAGAAAGGAAGAGAGAGGTACACTAGCGAGTTCTTTGAATTTCAAATTAAACTCCTAAATTTTGTCTTTTATTCATTTTTTTCATTTCGTTTGAAAAAAGGAAAATTTATTTAAACGCGACCGTCAGGTAGTAACTAATAACAAAGAGTCGTACGAACGTCGTATAATTTGTTAAAACAGGGGCCGGGGGGGAAACAAACAAAAAAAAATGAAAAGTAAAAGATCGAACGGAACGATCGGAAGCGAGAAAATATTCTATGTACCCTGTGTGCCCCGTTTAGATGAGAAGAAAAAAAACAACATTACGAGATGAACCCGTCCGCATAGAATCCAAAGAAACAACGAAGATGGTCGTAAGTTTTCTTTGTGCTCATTGATTCGGAACGACAGTGATTAATAAATAAACGAACGTATTCGGCGTTCTCTCGTATGTGTAATATTTAGCTTATGTTAGTAAGAGTAGGTAGGTGGTAGGTAGATAGGTGTAGGTAGGTAGGTTGATAGGTAGGTGTACGTACTACGAGAATGTTTCTTTCGGACTGAGACCGAGGGCAAGATAACTATGCATAAATACAACATAAAACGCGGTCATAAATTATGGATTCATGGAGATAAATTTGTTTGGTGGCGCCCGTGTACCAGAAGAAGAATCACTAGCTAGAGAAACTTTCTTCGAAAAATCAGATATCACGGTTACAACGTGAAGAATGAAAATCTTGCTTTCTCGTCTGTACCGTCATATGACAAATTTCATTTTACAATTAGAGCAAAATAACGAAGTACGAGTATACTTCGATCCAAATTAATTAATTTTTTTCTTTTTATTTAAAAACTAAGATGAGAAACATGGAAAGAGACGATCTAAACTGTTAAAGATTATTTTTGATAATAGGAATCACGTTAATCGATTGATCTTTTTTGTGAATAAAAGACAAAAATTATATTAATTATATTAAATGTATATATGTATCAGTGGAAGTCTGATCGAATTATATCGACTTGTCGCAACCGATCGAATTATATCGTCGCGGAACGTGTATAGACACTCCTAAGGAAATCTAATGATCTCTACGTAGCCGTAAAACGTGCCAGGAACGGTTTATCATTACGATCTCGAAGAACGAAATCGAGATATTCGTTCGACACCCACGTAAACTCACGACCGCGACGACGACGCTCTGTTCCTAGAGAACCAAATGAAATATTTGTCCTTTGTTTCACAATTTTTATTTCTTCTCGAAAGTACCCGGGCTCCTTAGAGAGATGTTGTTGTTGCACTTGCTTGGAAAAACCGAACAACAACAACAAAAAATCTTCAAAGACACCTTTTTTCGTTTTATTTTTCCATATATATTTTCTTATAAAAAAGAGATGACCACATTAATTATGTCTTCAACAACAATAATAAAAAAGAAAAAAGAAAACATCTCACCTAAGAGATATATCTCGTTTATGACATTAGTGCAATATTTTAGAGAAAATACGCTAAAACTCGGAGTACTAATTCCTGGTGTGTTTCAAATATCTTTTCAGTGGAAGTAATACGCGCATACAAACCTAACGCGTATAAATGCTTATGCATGTATTTATGTATATACTTTACCTCTATAAAAGAGAAAACGGCGGTACGTCACACGGTATTTAAATAAACGCATCCTTTCTCTCTCTCTCTCTCTCTCACTCGTTGGCGGTCGTCTCTCTAATTTGTCCGTTCAAACAAAAAGCAATTTGTTATCCAGCGAACTGACTCTTGGGCCGGTGGTGCGCGCGGTATGGAAAGAGAAAAGCAATCGAATGATGCGAGATAGAAAAGGACGGAAGATATATGCGAGCAGTGTGAAAAAGAAGAGAGAGAGAGAGAGAGAGAGAGAGAGAGAAGAGAGGAAAGAAGGGAGGGAAAGAGGAAGAAGAGGTAGAGGCTGATTTAAACCTGTCTGGCGGCCCGCTGCGCGCTTAACAACTGAAAAACAAACATGGCGCCGAGAGAGAAAGAGAGACAGAGATAGGTCGCATTGACCAGCGGGAGCCCACGTATGCCGCGCGCACCGAGACCATAAAGTGCTTCTGGTACCCCCATGGAACCCGGTTGTTTCTTCTTGCCGTTGTTTTACCCCGCGGGATGTCGCTACGTAAGTACTTTCCGTCCACCAAGAAGGTGTCGGGGAAGCTCCCCGGAATCCTTTTCTTTCCTTCTCCCACTCTCGATTTACTCCTTATGATGCGCGTCCTACCAACGTTTACAAATCCTTTGGACGGGTGCTTACGCTATTTTCTTTGATGGGATACCAAGAACACGGGAAGACGCACTACTTTTCATATATTTTGACTTTTCCTTTGAGAATTGTTCTCATTTTTCTTTTTTTTTTGTTTAAGTTTTGTATCATTGGTTGAGTTTGTATTCTATTCGAAGATATGTGGCTAGAGTTTACGCTATTTTAGATTTATTACGAAACCACGTAATCAGTGTTTTCTTTTATCTATTATTATCCTGAGGAGAACATACGTACTATCGATAAATGGTTTTCGCGATATAACGTTGCCATACTTGTCGCTATCCATCACGGCGCGGCCATCGAAGCTTCTCGCCCGGGCAATCCTTTTAAAAGTTTAGATGGCAGATAAAAAGAGAGAGAGAGAGAGAGGAAGAAAGACAAAAATGAGTATAGAACAAAATTTGACGGCAGATTCGAACGAGGATTGCAACGGATTTAATGGAATGAACTAGTGTGTGCTCACGTTCTACCCCCTCGTTAAAGAACGAACGAACAAATTCCAAATGCGCCGATATACGATAAATGTTATTTATCTCCTGCTATCTCTCTCTCTCTCTCTTTCTATTTTTTTTTTAATTTTCATCGTTGGCTCATTTTCCCGGATTAATTTCAGCGAAATATTTCGCGATAACGAATGCGTAACGATAATATTTCGTGAATGAACTTACACCAGGAGTGCTTGCTTGCGGTCCATAGGGATACCTCGTCCACTCGAGCTTCGCCTCCGCCGTTGTGTCCAGGAGAACGACTGAAATCAAAAAGAAAAACAAAAAAAAATAATGCAACGTCATACATTTCAATGAGAGAAACAAAAAGATAAGATAGAATTTTTCTGAAATTATATTTCCGTTTAAATCATTGTTAATTATAAGAAAATATAGAACATCAAAATTGGATGACACGTTGTTTTCTATTCGGAAAAAGAATTAAGACGTGTCTCTCTTCCACATTTTCATCATTTTATATTTGTATTTTTTTGTTTATCGTCAGGAAAACATTGTTGAGACAGTAATGAACGAGGGAGTGTAAGCTTAATTACACGTGTTATAGATACGCGTCGAGAAATGAGCGTAAATACGAGCGTTACACGGAAATAATAATTGGAAGAAGGGCCGTAAGCAAAGAGAAAGAAAGAAATAAAGAAAGAAAGAAAGAAATAAAAAGAAAGAAAGAGATAGACAGATAGATAGATAGAAAGAGAAAGAGAGAGATAAATCCATTTTAACGGGAGAGACTCGTGAGTAGTGCTGTGGTGGTACACGTCGATTTAGCAAGCGCATATCTCGTGAATTTTAATTAGACGAGGCAGCAGTAGCAACGAATGCACCGACGATGTGTGTAGGCGGCGTACGACGACGACGAGGAGCAGCTCACGGCCGATGGAAAAGCGAGTCGCGAAGCGTTGTTCGGTAAAAGAAGGGTGGGAGGAGGGAGGGCGGACGAGGGGGACGCAAAAGAGAGAAAGAAAGCTGCTATGTTTGGTCGTTGTTTTTCGACGCGTGGAGATGTTCATCGCGCAAAAGCGAAGCAACGAGAAGAAAGCTAGCTGAAGCTAGCTACCGGAGGAGGATGGGTGGGTGAGTGGGTGGTTGGGTTGTTCTCTCTCTCTCTCTCTTTTCTACCCCTCTCAAAATGGCGGCTTCTCGAGAGCGCGCTAAAACACCTTGCAGCAGCACGGCGGCTTCCGTCGCGGCGTTCCTCCTACTGAGGAGGGTGAGAAGTAGGAGTAGTAGTCAAGGGAATGAGGAAGAGAGAAAGCGAGAGAAAGTTAGACGAGGATAAAAAGGGACAGGGAAAGGGAAAAGGTAAAAGAGAGAGAGAGAGAGAGAGAGGAGGKAGCATGAGTGCGAGAAAGCGTATCGACCGGCACCCCTACACACCTCAACACAAGTTTGTCCTCACCCTCCCTAACGTTCGACGCGCCACCCCAACGACAACAACGACGACGACGACGACGCTCAGCGTCGTCGTTGCACCACCCTCCTCCTCCTCCTCTCTTTCCCTTCTACCTTCGGCAGCCCTCGGGTCCTTGAATTCCTAGGGCAAAGTACCTCAGCCGACGTTGTGTGCAATTCGTCTCCGCTGTTCACCCCCCAAAACACATACACACCGGATGGGAATCTCAAAGGTGAAAACTGCGTACTGCAAAATCCATCCAGCGCCCTTCAACCGGCGGCTACCACCACCATCATCACCACCACCACCTCTTTCTCTCTTTCCACCAAGCTGCAGTCACCCTTCGTTCGTTCGTTCATTCGTTCGTTCCCTCTTCCTTCACCTCTTTTTTTGCCACCCTCGCACACGCGAGACACGCCAAATAATCCCAGGGGCTCTCACGGCAGACGCGAATGCGTTTAGACGTGCGAAAGAATATACCAAGCAGCGATAAGAGATCGCATTTGATATCCACCTTTTTGAAAGGTTGGTAACTGACGAAGGTTAAGACCGGATCGACACCGATTTCACTAAGAAATAATCCGCGTATTATCTTTCTGTGTTTTCTATTTATGTTTGGTAAACTGTTGTTGCGAGGAAGAAAAATAAAATGAAGAAAAAAGATAGATTGACGATCATCAGAATTATCTTGGTAGATCTTCGTAGAATGTTGCAAGCAAACAAGCAAGCAAGCAAGCAAGCAAGAGGGCTAGCTAGCTAGCACGTCTACTGAGTTGTTTCATTGCGTCTAATAGGCTTTGCAGTCCGTCGGCTTTATTTAAGTGCCCTCGAGAAGTACTTTGGATACATAGGAACGCGGCGTCACTGACGATCAACCGATTTCGAGGAGCAAGATTCCACCCTCCTATCTATCTATCTATCTATCTATCTATTTCTCTCTCTATCTCTCTCTCTTGCTCCTTACTCAATCCTTAATATACCTCAAGGCGGCGAAGCTTCGAGATTGACCCATTATTTGAACGAACCAACCGGGTGGTCGGTCTTCATTTCGGTCCACTGACTTTCACGCGAACGTGCTCTCCTCATTCAGCGAGTTATCGTCATCTATAAGTTTTTGACCCTTTGATTGTGAACAGTCATTCAATCAAATTTCAAAAAATTATAAAAAAGAAATTGAAGATCTCAATATATTTCTTTGTTTCTATAATAACATTTAGATTGAGATATTTTGAAAAAGAAGAAAATAATAAAATAAATCAAACGAGATACGAGAGAGATAGATACATTTCGCGATACATTTGAAATACGTCAAATTCGAAATGAAGAAGAAGAATTTTCGTATATAAAATCAGTGAAAACTTTATTCGAGAAACTCTTTTTCCCGGTCGAGTGGACGAGAGAATCGAGAAGGTTTAGGTTTAAGATCGCACGGGAAAACTCGGTAAAAAAAAATTATTTTTCTTTTTACCGTGGAAAAAAAAAAAAAAAAAAAGAAGCAGTGACACCGGTTCGGGCGTCCTCTGAATTTTTCAGGAAGACGGTCAAAGAGCGCTTTGAAATTCCAAACGNAAAAATCGTGCAAAAGATAAAAAGGTTGATACCTCTATTCGTAACATTTTATCGAACGTAAATAATCTTATTGTAAAAAAAAAAAAAAAAAAAAAGAAGCAGTGACACCGGTTCGGGCGTCCTCTGAATTTTTCAGGAAGACGGTCAAAGAGCGCTTTGAAATTCCAAACGGCCTCGGGGATCGATTCGTAGCACGTAGCTTGTTAGAGAAGGGAGCAACCGGAGGAGAAAGAGTAGCAATGGTGGTAGTAGTATCAGTAATAGTAATAGTAGTAGTAGTAGTAGTAGTAGTAGTAGTAGTAGTAGAAGAAGAAGAAGAAGAAGAAGAAGAAGATACGCTGCCGAAATAAAGAAAGAAAAGAGAAAGAACATGTAAGCTCGCAATCGTGCTTATGCTCGTGCTCGTGTTCGTGTTCGTGCACTGAACAAACCGACACGTGCATTATAGGTGTATGTCGTGGCACGGCGAGTTGGTGCAACGGACACGTGTCACACGACACGAGTCACTCGCATAGTCGCATTGTCGTGGAATTCTTCGAGAGCAGACGAGGAGTTTCTCTCCCTATTGGATTTACGAGTCGGTGCTCAGACAACGAGACCGAGAAAATGTTCGTAATTATGTCACTCGCAAACGAGGAAACGTGGAATTTGCGTTAAGAGGAAAGATGGAGGAGGAGGAGGAGGAGGAGGAGAGGGAAGAAGATGAAGAAGGAGTCGATCCTATTCATAGGAAAGATTATTACGACGTTTATATCCCACCTCGTGAACTTTTTATACGAAGTTTGCTGCTTATAATGTAATTGCTACGCCATATTGAAATATTCGAGCAACTATAATATAATACATACTTGTGTACGTCTATGTTAAAGCAATTCGTTCCATCGAATGAAATAACGGCGAGGAGGATTTGAACGATAAATCGAGATAGAACGTTCTTACAGTTCATTTTTCTTTTTTTTTTTTTTATCTTTCCCCTTTACCCTAAGGTTAGACCTCGCTTGAATACTTAAAAGTCTTCGTCGGATTCCCTCGCGGCTAGCCGCCATTTTTAAATCCCCGACTTTATCCCACGCTCCTGAATAAAATAAAGTTTCATCGATATAGTAATATATCGTTGGAATATAAATAATATATATATATATATATACCTCTCTCTCTCTCTCTTTTTTTTCGGTTAGAACGCGTTATCAACGAATCCGAAAAGTCAATTGTTTAACATAGGTAACAAGATCGTGACTTAGGATCTTTCAATTTTCTCGATAAATTTGGTTTAAGAGGTATCGTTGGAAAATAATAAATTTAATAAAGTTCAAAATCATTCGAATTTCGTATGAAGAAAAAATCGTGCAAAAGATAAAAAGGTTGATACCTCTATTCGTAACATTTTATCGAACGTAAATAATCTTATTGTAAAAAAAAAAAAAAAAATCAACTAAAATGATTTAAAAGGATTAATGTTCGGACGAATTCTCGGCTCTCGTCTAGCGACCTACATTACCTAGAAATGGCACTTGCTCTAATTCCTGTTTCATGAAATTTCATATAAGCTCAAGATCTCGATAAAAATTTCTTTCAAATTAAATAATAAGAACCCCTTTTTCTCTTCTTCGAACGTAGCAATTAGTTAATTCATTTGCTCGTAACAAAAGATCGAGGAAAATTGTTTTAATTGTTCATTAAGTCGACCAAAACTAATTTCAAACTTTCGTAATTAAAATAATAATAATAAAACAAGGAACAAAAGAAAAGGTGGAAAATAAACGATCGAAGAAGCTTTCTCCATCTATACTGCATTTTTCATGAGATTAAACAAATATGTGACCGATAAATCTCATTATTCCTTTTTCTTTCTTGTTTCGTAGGAAATACATATGAATGATTAAAATTAATGAAATTAGGAAGTTTGCCAATAGCGTTTGAACGGTGGATCATAAATTTCGAAGTAATTAATAGGATTTCATACGCAACGTTAATATCACTAGAATATTGATCCAAAAAAAATGATTCGAACATCCTACATCCTCTTTTCCCAATCTTACAATTACTCGGGTACATACATTTAACTCTAGGCAAAACCTTTTATAAACGGACGCTGTAAATCGAAGCGGTTAAACGTAATTAGTATCGAACTATTTAACTTGGAACGACAATAAATGTTCGGATCGAGTTTCGCGGTAAATTACCGGCCGATAAATGTACCGTTCTCTAACCGTGCTTTGTAAAACTTGTAACGGTAACGATCGGATTCTGGTATTTCACGGTTTTGCAAAGTATTTTCTTTACAGAATTTCTACTAATTCTCGATGAGAGGAAAATAGGGGGAAAAATGATGAAAATCATATTATATTGACATACTATTCATATATGTATCATTTAAAATCTATATACATACACATATATCTGTAGATATATACACGCAACATATGTATATGTATGTACGATATCGTGAAGGTCCGGTTTAAACGTGGCGTGACATTTTAAACCGAAAAAGGCTGACAGGGAGACGATGCACGGCCGGTCTTTCGCTTTGAACATGACATCAATTCGATTTCGTTAAAATTGTGACTCGTGTCGTATATCGAACGACTGACATAGATAGGCCTTTGCCGAATACAACTTTACTAAGAGAAGAAAAGAGAGTAGATGTAGGTGCGGGTTGAGAAGATGGACGACGAGGTGAAGGAGCGTGAGAGCTCCAAATAGAAAGAGAAAGAGAAAAATAAAAATAAAAAGAAAAAACGAAGTAGAGGAAGAATAAGAGACAAGTTTCAAGGGTCAGTTTCGAATTATTATTCTCGAGCGTGTTTACCGAGGAAACGGAAAGGACTTTTAACGGGCCATTCGTTCCTTTTCTTCCATCCTTTTCTACCTCCCTTATACTACCTTCCTATACTTTTCCTTCCTTTACTTCATCCCTTTTTCCATTCGTTTTCTACCCAGTGAACGCTGATGTCATTGCACGCGTGTTCATGTAACCAATGTGGAAAGAAAAAAAAAGAAAAAGAAAAAGAGAAAAAGAAAAAGAGTGTTCTCGCGAGACGCACCGAATTTAAATTTCAAATTTAGAGTGTGTGTCGTAGGGTGTGACGGTGGTATGCACATGCCGTTCTTCTCTTCTGACCCATACCCTAACTCTTTAGAGTCTACACTCGCACACTCCTTCTTCCTATTCCTTGATCCGCCCGCAAAGATAAAAAAGAGATAGAGAAAATCCACGATCCCTCATATTATTCGAACGAATATAATCTCGCATATATACGAACGATGGCTCATTTACACGTTGGTACATATGTCTCTATGTAGAAACGTGTATATGATTTTAATAATTCCGATGAATTATTTCAATTGTCTCTGGACTAATACTATATTCTCTCTCTACGCATAATCAAATTATTTTATTTCTTATTTATTTTATTTAATACGAAATATATTGTTTTATCAGATACAAATTGATTTCTACGTTTTTTGTTTCTTCTGTTTCATTTCTATAATATTTAAGATTAATGCTTTAATGAACTCCAAAATTATAAATTATTTTTGGCGAATATCTATTAAGTACAAACTTTTTATGACATCTCTATAACTAAAGATTCATATCTTGAAATGGAATACAAAATATTGTAATTAAATTAATAAACTGATAGGTTTATCTTATCTAGATAAAGCAACTATTAATTTCTGTATAACGCAAGTTTATATATATAAAAAAAGAGAAACTTTCAATAAACGATAGAATCTATTCAATAAAATAATCTTCGAATAATTAATAATTCATAAATACGTAATATATAATCTCAACAATGTAACCTTTCTATAAACATCAAATAAATAATTAAAAGAATTATTATTTATTAAAACTCTATAGGAGAATTAAAAAAAAAAAAAAAAAAAAAAAACAAATAAACCTACGCTATGCGTCTGCTGGTTGGTTTTCAATTCTCGAATCTCGTATATAATATAAATCCTTACGTACGCGTACACAACCAAAGAAGAAGAAGAAGAAGAATAAGAATAAGAAGAAGAAGAAGAGAATGCTCTGGAGCTGGACAATAAATCAATAGCCGAGGTCACAGAAGGAGATGGATGTGTGACGTAACGAGCCTGTTCTTACCGTACGTTGTGCCGGTAAGAGGTCGGAATCTTTCCCTCTCTCTCTTTTCTTCCTTCCTTCCTTTATTTCTTCCTTCTCTCTTAACCCTTATTCTTCGTTTACTCACTCTGTTACTTGCTTGCTTGCTAGCTTTCTCTTTCTCTTTCTTTCTACGTATCGAAAGACACGATTCAATCGCGCGCGAAAGAACCTGTTGCCCAGCTCGAGAAACGAACGTTCGTTTTGCTTGCTTGCTTGCTTGCTTGGCTACTCGAAAGCGATTAAGATTATGATTTTGCCTTCTGAGAGCAACGCGAACTCCTTTTTTCTTTCTTTCCTTCTCTCTCTCTCTCCCCCCCGCCTCTTCTTTACCTCACTGTATCTCTATTTGATTTTACTCTCTCTCTCTCTCTCTCTCTCTCTCTCTCTCTCTCTCTCTCTCTCTCTTGCACACTTTTTAATCCTTTTCTTAAACTTTTTATCCCCCACTCAAAAGAATTCCCAGACAAGACTTAAAGTGTGTGTATGTATGTATGTATGAATGACAAATTAACGGTGATACGACTCGTGCTGAGTATATAATCCCACCCTTCTTCTCTACCTCCTGTACTTATTTTCTCGATCGATTTTTTTTTAACGCATAATTTTTCAATTTTCTCTTACTTTGTTTTTTTTTTTTGAATTGTTGTAAGTACATTTATTTTTCTCAATCGATCGAGTACAATGATATCAATTTTTCTTCGGCTTCGTTCGTCGTTAAACTCGTGTAAGAAACTTACTGCATTCCAAACGAGTACGAGACCCCGAGCTTGACACCTTTTTATACTTTCGCTCGTCTCGGAATCTTCCAATCTCGCGTACTCGACGTTTTAATCTTTCTTCGAAGTCGGGAATATATGTCATCGTGTTTGATTCTTCGAATACAAATGCGATAGACAAATGAGAAAATATTTCAATATACTACCTTTTTATTCCTATATACCCTCTAACCTCCCCCCCCCCAACCCCATTTGTTTTGTTGAAATTTATTGTGTTGTACTATTATAATTTAATGTCGAATTTTTATTGATAGAAAATATACTTGACGTTTATTTCTATTCGATATATATATTTATTGCATGCACAGTTGTTGATAGTAATCTTTTCTATGTCAATTGAATTGACGTACAACACACGTTAATTGAATTGAATAAATTGAAGCGTTGTAATGTTGCATAGTGATAATTAAAATAATATAATTACGTAATATTTATTTCAACAATTATAAAATTAAACTTATAAACGTTATCTTTCTATGAAATCGTGAAGACATGTCATCATCATCATCGTGTTCCATTCTTAAAATAAAGAATCAAATTACATGTTAATATCTTGTCTAATTTTCGAGAAAGAAAAAACAATCACCAAAAATAATTCGAAACTTTTCGTTTGTTTTTGGTCCAAGCGATATTATGCTTCAAGCTTAAAAAAAAAAAGCTAGCAAGTGAGTTGGTGGTGCAGTTGAAGTAGTCATTAAAATTGTGTAATTAATTACGAAACGTTTCCTTCTCGATTATTCAAATATAAATGTTAAAATATAAACGATAGTGTTTTTTGAAATTATTCGACCACTTTTTTTTTCTTTCGTTCTTTATATAACTCTATGCACTCCCATATCGATGGAATATCGTAACCATCTTGCGGTTAACCATTCAACGATATTCACCGGCATTGCGCACTGCCTTTTCACTGATCTTCGATGTTTTAAAATGGCGTCTCGTCGTGGTTATCTAAACTAGAGGAACACGATCGTTCGGGTGATTTCTGATGTTCCATCGAGACATTACCATGTGTTTTAAATCATGTAAGCACTTATCTACGTATTATTTATATATTCAGAGAGTATGTATTATACATATTAGAGTAGTTATGTAAAGCACGAAAAATATCCTTTTCTTGCTTACTTTTTTTTTGTTTTTCAATCATACCACAACCATATTGTCAAGCGTTCTACTTATTATTCTCCCTTGCAAAGCTTATTCTCAACAATCTTTCTGAAATAATTTAAATCGAACTCATATATACGCTCATAAATCCACACTAATAGTATATATGTATTCGTATAAAACTCAAAGTATTAAATATTACATTGATACAATTTAGATAAGACATTAAAGAAAAAGTGTGTTGTTGAGAGTTTCAAATCATAACGATCGAATATTTAACGAAGTTTAGATGCTTTGTGTTTGGAATATTAATAAAAAGAAAAATGTATGTCTACACAATAAAAAAAAGACGCTGTACTGTAAGATTAAGTTGCTGAAGAAGTCCCAATAAAGGGACGAAACGTCCAACTTAGTTAAATTAAGTTCTACTTCTTTTTATGTTCAAGTTCCCTGTGATTCCGTATTAATAATTAAAGAAAAATTTGAACAAATTTCATCGAACAATCGTAACTGGGTATCACATTATTTTCAAAAAGAAATAAGACTCAATCTCGAATTCACCGATCGATCGAATAAAAAACAAATAAAATCCTTTCTTTTTATGATCCATTGTAGTTTACGTAGGTTTCTCGATGTTGAAGAAAAAAAAAAACAGGGAATCCCTCGAGAAAATATAACGCGAGAGGGAACGATTCAATGATTTTGCTAGGAAAAAGTAAAGAGAGCGCTCGTAATGACTTTACTAATTAAGAAGAGGACGAATGGAAACACATAGATTGATAGTAGGTAGTTAGTAAGTAGGTAGGTAGGTAGGTAGGTAGGTAGGTAGGAATACTCAACGATGTATTTATTCCGATTTCGTCATTCATGTGAAACTCTCGTCAAGTGAAACTACGAGCAAGGATGATAGTACGTACACACCACAGTACACCCTCTTCTCTTCTCAACATTGCTTATATGTTGCTCTAATTAACGTTAAAAGAAAGAAAAAAAAGTAAACAAAAGAGGGAAAAAAGCAAAAAAAAAAACTGACTGGGAAATAAAAGGAATAAAAAAGAAATATAGAAGGATATAAGAGAGAGAACATACAATTCGAAAGAAAATGTTTGAATCGACATCGAGAATGTTCACTATGCTGAATCGTATCTATTTTAAATACCAATTTGAGCCCAGACACCAAGCCCAGACACGAAAAAGCGAAACAATCGATTAAACGAAACCCCGATTTCTATTTCTATTGATAGAACGACGGACTAACCGAGGATCCTCCGAAAGCGAAAGCTCAATGAGTGTTTCATTCTTGCTTTCGGAGAAGAGATCAACGTACTCTACCCTTTCGTTCTTCGCATGTTTCTCATCCTTTGGACTTGTTTTGCTACGATTTTCGAATGACCAAAGTGATTTCGATTTAATCTTCTTTTTGGGATCTCGATAAAATAATGTATATTATTTCATTTTTATTTATTTGGTCAGTATGTTGTATAAATAAATGGTTAATTAATATGAATATTTTTTTCACTCCATAAATAATAATTTATACGAGGATACACATATTAATATTTTATTATAAATATATCGATTATTTATTTAAAAAACTGACAATCGGTGTAATACTGATCTCATTTAGAATATATTATAAATAAAAAGTACTCTCTTTTCAAATCTGATTTTTCCCATTAAAAATTTGTTTGACAAGGTATAACTTAAATGAGCTTAAATATTAATTAGTAACTTTGACTCTTTAAACACAAACGATATTATATTATATTTAAAATACTATTCTAAAAAGTTCCAAAGTACTGATAACAAAATAAATAAATATTATAATAATTATTACAAATATACAATAGAAACATATTTCTAATGAATTGTTTGCTATTTCATTTCCTGAGGGGGGGAAAAAGAAAAAAGGAACAGAAGAAAATATTTAAATATACAAAGCGGAAGGAAGTTGATAGGTTCGTCGTTGACATATATACCATTGATCATGAATAGGAATTAAAGGGAATCAGAAATCGATCGATTAGGAAAGGAGTAGGAGTAACAAAGGGGGATTAAAAAAAAAGGAAACAAGACTATAGAGGGATGGATCAAATGAGCGAGAAAAAAGAAAAAAGAAAAAAGGAAAAAGGAAAGGAAAGGAAAGGAAAAGAAAAGAAGAGAAGAGAAGACCACCTACGTTCACTGGAGTTGCGTAGAACGGATATAACCAACAACGATATACGTTCCTCGATTTTATTTCGGCTCTAAAAATGCCGCTACGAGGACCATCCTGACGTGAGCGTCGCATGGCTCGTCTTTTTCCTCGATTCTTTCGAACCTCATCCTCTTTTTCTTTCTTCTTATCCTTCTTCTTCTTTTCTAAAAAAGGAAGGCAGAAAGAGAGAGAAAGAGAAAGACGCCTTCATGCCTTTGGTTTAACGGCCTTCCAATTTGTCAGAATTTCTCTCTCTCTCTTTCTCTTTCTTTCTTTTTCTCTCTTATATCGTTTTCCTACTCCATCTCGAGTTGTTCTTCTCTTTATATATATATATCTTCTCTCGTTTCATCGAGCTACGGCCTATCGGCAAAGTCTCGAAGCATCGAGAAAGGTGTCGTTGACCCATCTCTCTTACCGCACGTTCTTCTTCTTCTCTTTCTCTTTTTCTTTTTCTTCCTCTCGAACGGTGCACTCGAGAACAACGTGCACCGAAGAAAGAGAGCGCACTTACCTCGATTCTTCTCTTCCCGAATTCTCGCCGAAATTTCGAACGGCAGGGTGCTTTAATTATCGGATCTGGAATAAAGGTTTCTTCATCCACCATCATTGTACACCGCTGCTCCTATACCTCTCTTTTTTCTTTCTTTTTTTTTCAACACAAGTAAAAATAAGAATAATATATATAAAAAAAAAAAGATCGAAGTATGAGCTTGATAAAAATTGATAAAAATTCAACAAATCACCATAATTATCGCGAGAATCAACGTGATGGAAAAATCGATCATTGAAGTTTCGTTTAATGGGATATCATCATCAATGGGATGGTTTCCTAAAGGAAAATACGAAATGTTCGGAAATTCGAAACCTGGTCGTCCCCTTCTTCTCTCTGCGGGGTCTCGTAAACGAATGAAAGAAAGAGACACATATATACATATACATATACATATATATATATGGAGAGAGAAGCATACATGCAAGCAAGGTCGAAGGAGGTCTGGATGAGGTCCGTGAGCCCAGGCACGGCCCACGCCAGAATGGGACAGCGTGCAGGCAGGCACGCCTGGAATTAACATTTACATAGCGTTATTTTCTTTGTGCATAATGTATGTACACGTGTTAAATCAATTATTTAAACAATATACCGCGGGAGTGTATAGACCGCAGCAGAGGGTGGGTGGAGAGAGAGAGAGGTGGGGTCCGATCTCCCCCTTCGTTCATCTTCCTTTTTTTGTTTTCCTTTTTCGTTTTCTCATTCCACACTTCTCTTTCCGTCGCCCACCCTCCCTCTCTCTTCTATCCGTCGTTCATCGTCGATATACTCTCTCTCTCTCGTGAACCTCTTTGCATATGAATCTTGAATTTCAATTGTGCTTTTCAAGTGCGGCCCTTATTCTCTATCTCTATCTCTATCTTTCTCATTCTCCACCTTTTGTTTCCCTCGACTGCTGCTCCGCCAACAACGCTTTTCCCCTTCTACCTTTCCAACCCTTCTCCTATCACCTACTATCTTCTTTCACTCTCTTTTGATTGAGGAGATGTGACAGTAGCGATACTTTCAAATAATGCGGAGAATGATTAAAAAAAAAAAGAAAGAAAGAAAAAAAGAGAGAGAAAGAAAAATCAGAGCGATATGGATTATTTTTGCCAAAAAGAAAAAAAGAAATATCCAAAAGAATTATATAAAAATATCGTTACCTTTTTTTTGTCATTCATTTCAATGAAATCGAAGTATCTTGAGATTATCTTCTTCTCCGTTCGCTTGAAACTAATTCAAACTTACTTATAGTCTGCCTCTATTTCTCTCTCTCTCTCTCTCTATATATATATATATATCTATCTCTTTCTTCCCTTTTATATTCTCTAATCGTTCCCTATGATACCCGTCACAGCGCAGTGTCCGCATTAGCATCTAAATCACTCGGCGTGGTTTTAAATAATCGTTCTCTTCTCTCGAACAAGAGAGAAGGTGATAATCAAGTTTACTATGCTACGTCTTGGTGACTCTTTCGTTTCTATCTTATTTTTCTATTATATTTATTTCGTTTATAACTCGCTTGAATTCATCGTCACATAGTATACATGTTATACATATATAATATACCTACCTACCTACCTACCTACCTACCTACCTACCTATATACATACATACATATATGTACAATGCCAGTCACATCTCTTATTATTTAAGGGAAAAGTTAATATAACTGGCACGTCACTCGTTATATGCATATTTTCTGTTCACTATTTAATAACCGAGTTGATCGTTTTGAAATAATAAAAAAGAGGAAACAACAAATAAAAAGTATAGATAGGAGGGGGAAAGAAGAGGGGGATTTAAAAGGAATGCATCGTCGAATCTAGCCGTCAGATAAAAAAAAAGAGAGAGAGAGCTAAAACCGTCAATTTTCCATACCCCCTTACCCTACTACCCTCTTCTTCTTTTTGTTGTTGTTTTAATCCACGCACGATTTCTGAGCGACAGGGAAAAAAAAAATAAATTTCTCGTTAGAGGCGACCATCGTTCGACTCGTCCGCAGACCCCTCCCGAATCCTCCCACCTCTCCTCACCACACCCTTTACTCTATTATATTCCTCGTCCTTTTTCTCCCCATTCTACCAAACCTAGTAGTAGTAGTAGTGTAGCAGTAGTAGGTCCATCAATTCGTCGAAGGGATCAACGAAAATGACTGGAAAATTGCTAGAACCGTAGCCGACCACGATCGTCATGCGATCGTCTAGTCCTGAAAAGAGTCAATCCTTGTGTTCCTATAATAGTTCTATCGTTGTATATGAAATTTTTATTGTCAATTTATTCGAGACAATAATTACATGTGTCTTCAATCGTTATATAGAGTGCCGAACAATGATATATCGTTGCAAGTTTATTGCAGAATTATTTGTTTAGCAAATGGGAATTTGTTTTACTACAATTTGCTTATAATATTAAGCTCCCTCGAATGCAAAGGACTAATATTTAAAGTATGTATCTTAAATATAAAATTTGATCAATAATACCATCTTTAAAATTTTCTTAAAACACTTAATTTTTTCCTACAAGACCTAAGTTTTTTTTATCAATTAACTGAATTAAACACTTTAACAATAAACGTGCATTTACATTTATAAAAATAATAGATAGTTACGTTAAAATAAAAATAATGATTTCCTTTCGTGGATATCGTATCTATCGTATATGTCTAGATTCAAAGGAAAATGCATACACGACCGTACGTAAATAAAATGCGAAAGAAATAGAATTAAAAGAAGAAGAAGAGATACTCGAATCGGTTTACTTCAGCCGGTTATCGTATCACGTACATATATTTATGTATAATATGTAAGTACGTATATATGTATGCAGTTCTATATATACATACATATATACACCCTTTTGCTTCGTACCACTACTACCTATATCCCTTTCTTCGACTCCATTTGTCGACCACCTGTCCGATCGGCAATTTATGCGGCTCCGTAATTTCACATACCGAGGATATTAGACATCGACACGTTCTTCGGTCGAGGTAAGTACTACACAAGCAAGCATAGAGCCAAGGTCTTCCTCTTTCCCCTCCACACCACCCTTTCTATCTCCTCTTTTCCTCTCTACTTCCCCCTCTTCATCACCCTTCTCACTCTCTCTCTCTCTCACTCTTAATGCAAGCGCGATTTATCTCGACCGGTTAATGCGTTCCAAGAATCTATTATCGGTCTCTCAATATTGTAATTATTTTATTAGTAGATAGCTCATCATCGTTTTCGTTTTTAAGAGTGGGGGGGACTCTCTCTCTCTCACCGATTACAATTATCATTTTTATTTTTCACTCCTTTCCTAGTTTTATTAGGACAACCACAAGTTCCCTCCACCGATCCAGGATAATCTTTCGTTTTATGTTCTCTTTTTTTTCTCCCCCATCCCCTTTCCTAAGTTTCTGTTCTATCTTTTCTACGTCCGGTTATACGACATAGAATGAAATCTCCCTATTTCTCTCTCTCTCTCTCTCTTTATATTTCTTTCTAGGATTAGACCCCAACCGACCAACCTACGATACGTGACTCCTTTAATCTGGATCGCGATCGTATTCTGAAAACGACTCGTGGGTGGCGTTCGCCATAAAGAGCAACGCTTATTTGCCATAAGCCGCTTGGCATTTTGATCGGACAACACCACAAGCTAGCTAGCTAGCTAGCTAGCTAGTTATCTCAAACGCAATGCTTTCCAATTTCTTCCTCACTCTCCCTTGGTGTCACCTTCATCGTATTCCCTTCATCCACCCTACAACTACTTATTCTCTCATCTTATTTCTCCTGACTTTCGACTTTATTAAGATCTCGGCTTCGTTTACTAGCACGCACGCGCACGCGCGCGTGCCGTTACAACAAAGAATACCAAAAGGATGTTGAACGAAAACCTCTCCATCGAGATCTCGACTGATTTTCTTAAGATATGAATAAAGTCAACCCGCGGAATATAAATTGAATTCTTCCCTTTTATATCTGCCGCGCTTGAAAAAAAAAAATGATTATTTTTCCTATATTTCTTTTTTGTTTGAATATATGGAATAAGCTTATAGAATTATAACTATCATTTAAGGTTTTACGGAGATCTGTCTACATTAAAAGAAATTTAAATAATATGAACAAATTAAATATTCTTCACTTTTAAAATTATCTTCATCTTAATGTTACATAGGTAAATAAAAGATACAAGTACTTTCTTTCTTTTTTATTAAATATTCGAAAAATATTTTAAACGAATCTACGAAATATTACGATAACGACGACGAATAATAACGTTCCTTTCGATTACCATTTTCTGTCTTCTTCTTCTTTCTTTTTATTCATCCATAGAAACAAGGATCGATAATATTTAAAGCGAGAATAATTTTCGATAACTCGACGAAAGCCCAGTAGTAGTAGTAGTAGTAGTAGGACGATGACTCGTTCGACGAGTTATTTCCTCCCAAAAAAAAAACAAAAATTGGGATATTGATTTTTGGGTAGGCAGCATGAGCAAGACAGAAATAAGAGAATAGAGAAAGAGAGAATATGAAATGGCGAGATCAGCTCGTTCGGAAAGTCGTTAATCAGTACGATGAGGACGATGAGTGCATTCATTAGCAAAGCATTCCCTTTTTTCTCTTCTCTCATACGGTCGAAGGAAATATTTGCGGTTTCCAACTTTTTCTTCTTCTTCTTCTTCTTCCCTCATCCTCCTCATCCTCCTCCTCCTCCTCATTCTCCTCCTCTTCCCTATAATCGTTTCGCGGGAATCTTTTAATTCCGTTGGAGAGAGAAGCCGAAACGTATCGTCGCTTGAACGTTGTTAAAAACGAGATTTTACGAGTCGATTGAAAATAACGAGAAACCTGAGTCACCCTCGAGCCATACTTTCATCTCCTTCCGTCTACCTTACCCTCCAACCCCCCTCCTTCTTCACCCCTCTCTCTTTCTCTTTCTCTAAAGATCCATTCGTGTGACCCATCAGGGTCGATACACCCATGACACGGATTATGAAGATTCGCAATTTACGATTCGCGTCGTGCCAACTACCGAGAAAGAGTAAGAGAGAGAGAGAGAGAGAGGGGGTGGGGTGACGGGGGGAGGGAAAGAGAAACGTGAACGGCAACCTTTTCACGAGTCGAGACCAAACGAGTCGACATATTAACATAATTGAAAGATATAATCCGCGCGATCTCATCGCTTTCAAACTCACTCGAGCCTGCTTTTCTTCCGTTAACAGTAACGTAATCCTTGATTGCCGGGTACTTGGTGTTGCTTTTGATTACGTAGAGAAGAATACCATCGTCGTATCCTCGATGATATCTTCACTTACAACCAAATTTTCATTAACCTTATTCGAGATTACAAATTTTTATACGCGTTACATCTATCTTTTTATTTATTAATCAGTTTTTATATATACGCGAGAGATTTATACGTATACGGCAATACAAATTTCGACATCGAATAAAACTTATTTTATAGTTTTCTAAAATATCATTATATTTTTCTTTTTTTTTGGTACAATTTAAATGTTTTTATAACTTATACTTGCTTCTTTTTTATTTTTATTTTTATCCGTGTAAAAAAGAATCAACGCGAACGGTTAACCCGTGTAAATGGAAGGATGTGTCTTCATTCTTAAAAATTGCCAATTAACAACGTAGCAGCAATTTCAACAATATTCATTTCCCAAATACATTATTATTAAATATTAATCCTACATGTTCTTTAATTATCGGTAATATCTTTCTATACTTTACCATCTGGAATATACACATTTCTGTTTTTTTAGATACGATTATTGAAAGTTTCTTATTTATTTTTCCGCGGTGTATGTTCGAAAGGAAAAGTGGATTGCGAGACCATGCACTACGTATGTATATATGTATGTATACATGTATTTATGTATAGCATGCCGCTTTAGAAACGCATTTAAGCGCACCTGAGACTGCATTCTGCTTGATATCAAACTTGTTCCAGGTCTAAAGAGTCGAAGCCAACCCGTAAGGCCTTCGAGCGAACTCAGATCTCCCTCTTTTTTTTCTTTTTTTTTTCTCTCCACCTTAACGATTTTTTTTTTCTCCTTCTTTTCTCTCAACGGAATTATAACATTTGTATCGCGTTAATCGTAGTTAGCCGCTAAGCAAACGTTATTTCTTCGTTAGTAATATTTACTTGAGGAGAAGGAAGAAGAGAACCTAGCTAGTTGTCTTATTTTTTTTTTTTAAGATCGTACCCAGATTAATTTACTTTAACCGATTCGATCGAGTTCGTTCAAAAGTCTGTAGTAGTACACATCGCAAGATTAATAGTTCGATCTTAACTCACTCACTCTCTCTCTCTCTCTCTCTTTCTATTCTATGATTAATGATGACCCGAGGAAATTTCTATAAATATTCTAATCACGATGGTTCTCTCCTAAATGACATCGATAAACGTATCAGTATTTCACGTGAACGTAATCGATTATTTATAGGAGAAGAGTAGAAAACGTTAATATCGTCTTTGGAAGAGGAAGAAGAAGAAGAAGAAAAAAAAGAAAAAGAAAATGAAGAAGAAGAAGGAGAAGGAGAAGAAGAAGAAGAAGAAGAAGAAGAAGAAGAAGAAGAAGAAGAAGAAGAAGAAGAAGAAGAATGAAAAGCGAGTCTCGAAAGCGATAGAAAGTGGGTTCTAAGTGTTAGCAGCTGGTAGCAATGGCGTCGAATATGGCGAGAAGCGAAAATGGTGAGAAAGGGACGGCTTTATCTTCGGGAAAAGGGAAAATTTAGGACTCCCTTTTTCCCTCATTCCCCCATTCATTCTCTCTACTCTTTTCCTCACTCTCTCTCTCTCTCTCACTCTTTCTGTCATATTATCACCAGCTACGAAGTACCTGTATTATTAATGGCGACCGCCGGGTACAATGAGACGAAAAACAGCCCTGGGTTATCTCACCTCGTAAAATTCTATTGGCTCGGACGTGTACGGTGCTTAGGAAACAGTGGCTCATCTTCTAATTCTTCGACTACTACCTCTTATCTTTTCTACGACTTCACTTCTTCTCCTTCTCCTTTCCTTTCTCCCTCACTCTTTCATTCCATAGACAACTTCTTCGGTGTAGTCGAACGTCGTGTGGAAGTTGAAACGAATAGATGAAGTCACAAGGAAGAAAAAGAATTTCTATCGGTCCCTCATTTTCGTTATCCATCTGACATGTGTAGTTTGATTAGAAAATAGTGGTTTAGGTGAGAGACCTTTTTCTTTCTTTCTTTTTTCTTTTTTCTTTCTATCTTTCCTTTTTAAACGGTGCTTCGAACGAACGAGAAGAAGTAAAGGTAGATTAATAAAAAGCAGTAGGACAGAGAGGGGCGGAGGGGAATTATCGTTTTTTATGGAAAGTGAAAGATCCTTGAGTTGTAAGAAAAAGGTATGGGAAAGGATTTTTCGTAGATGTGACTGGTAGGTACACCACCACCACTGCCGACTGACGCGTCGAGGGTAGTCACAAATTTTGTCATTAATATGCAGAAGCAAGATACTCTTACGGAGAGCATGGGAAAGGTAATGTAGTGGCGTATGGGTGTAAAAAGGGAGAAAATGGGTGTAGACGTGTGCGCGCGAACACGCGTATCTACTCTCCTTCCTTCTTTCTTTTTTTCTTTATTCCGCTCTCACCTGTTTTTTCTTTCTTTTTTCTCTCTCTCTCTATCTCTACGTCTGCTGCGTATGGTTGTAAGAGAGAGAGAGAAATATAATGGTCTGCTAGGAAATGTAACCAGCCGACGATCGCGCCCTCGTCGCGACGCCTCGAGAGACTTTACGCTCGGTTGAAGGAGGAGGAGGAGGAGGAGGAGGAGGAATCGAAGAAAAGAGTACGCGAAAGGGTGAGTGTCTACCTTGTCTGCTACTCTCTCTATGTGTATGGTGCATGGGTATTCGTGTGCGTGCGTGCTTACGAGCCCATGTTTAAAATGTAGATCCAGAAGGAAAAAAGAAAGAAACGAGCAAATTCGTACAAAATGTTACATTAATACATGCGTTCCTTCCTATCAACCCTCTTTCGTGTCATCCTCCTCCTCCTCCTCCTCCTCCTCCTCTTCCTCTTTCTCTTCTTCCTCCCTCTTCTATCTACTTCTTCCTCACGCGTCAACCTTTCACATTATTTCTCTTCGATCGTGTCTCTCCGCGAAAAACATTATCGAATGCTCTCGCAAAACTTCCCTTCCCTCCCTCCCCTCTCCTCCTCTTCATTTTTGCCACGTGTCTTTATTCACGTTCGACGACATTTTAATGATGCCCACCCGCTGCTGTTTCTGCTGCTGCTGCTGTTGCTGTTCGACGTGCACGAGACTTTGATTTTTTTGTCGACAATATGCCGACAATATGCCGACATTATTCTGACATATACATATATATATATATATATATATATATATATACACAAATCTTTTCGTATGTGCATAAATACGTGTTTTTCTATAGACACACGATTAATAAATCAATTGAAATTTTATTACGATTACAACCACACACACAAATTAATACGTAATGTCATACATGTTAAAACCGTCGATCCGCGTTAGTATTTTTTGTTTATTTTTACATATTTATTGTTTTCACGTTCGACTTTTAAACGTTTTAGTTGAACACAAAGGAAGGGGAAAAACTCTTCGCAATCGTAATAAATATTCATTCGGCCGTCTATCTATCTGCCCCGTCACCGAACGAGAGAAACATCAAATCTGTCGCATAAAAAAAAAAGTGAAAGAGAAAGAGAGAAATAGAGAGAGAGAGAGAGAGAGGAAATGACTGGAGACAAACGTGTCGAGAGAGATCGAACGGAGCAGAAAAATCGCTCAGAGGATCGCGGTGACATCCCTGAGGACGAACCGCAAAGCGAAAGCTACGTAACAACTCGTATCGACGTTGGAATTAAAAATCGGCTGGACTGATTCCTCCTCCTCCTCCTCCTCCTCCTCCTCCTCTTTCTCCTACTCGTTCACTCTTTCTTTCTTTCTTTTTTTCTTTTTTTTGTTTGTCTTTCTCTCCTCCCGCAAAGCGTCAATCTTACTCGAATCACGCGTCGAACGCGCTTACCACCGCCAAAGGGCTGCTTCCCCGCACTATTTTGTTTCCTCGAAAAAGAGAAAAGGTGTTTGTTTTTTTTTTGCTCTTTTTGTTATATATATATCGAGAATAGTTTAGGCTAGCGCGTTTGTTGGTTTTTCCGTACAGGAAAATAAACTTGTCAAATGCAGAACAAGCGAGAAATAAAGATGGATAAAGAAAAACTATAATGAAAATAAATCTCGGTTATATATCCTGTATATATATATATCGTTAAAAAGTGAAATTTATTAATTCATCAAATAACTAATAACTTATCTGTTAAAGTATGAAATAAGGTAGAATTGTATACTAGGTAATATAAAAATTCACGAGAGTTATTCATTACTTCTTCATCATTTTCTAAAAAAAAGAATATAATAAAATTCTGATTATATGCTTACTCAAAAACATTTTAATAATTATTTTGAATAAAATTTATTGTTAGAGGATTTTCACGATTTAACCGAATGACATACTTTAAACGGTAACTGTATACACATATATGATAAATAGATACGTATGAACAAACTTACAAAAGGAAAAAATAGAAAAAGGATATCAAAAGAAGAAAAAACATGCAGAAAAAAAAAGAAAAAAAAAAAAAGAGAGAAAAATAGAAAACACGAAAGGTGATACGCGATAATATAAGCGAGTATAAATTCGAATCGCCAAGAGAAATCGACGGGAGTCTTTGGAGAGGAAGAAAAGAGATACGTAAGTATGTATAAAGAAGGATAGGTATACTGGTGGTAAAACACCTTGGAATAGCGGATACTTGATCCAACGGCCCAAAGAAGACTACGCGAGAGTATTGAGTCCCGTTTTATGTCTTTCTCACTTTATCGTAACTCCAACTCTCCCTGTGTGCGATATCGGAAACGATTTTGGTTCATCGAGCGGTACTCGACATATTCCTGTGTTGTACATACATTCGAGATAAACCTTTGTATTCCGTGTTACGTTGTTCTTGTCCTCGGTGTTTTATAGGATTGATCAAATTATTCGTCGTTCGAATAAAATTAATAACACTTTTTCTTTATATTTCCTTGTAAAATATCTTTTTTTTCTTCTTTCTATTTGGACAAACACAATCGTTCCTTTTTTATTTTTTCAAATGGAATCGAATATATTTTACAGTACAATATTTTTTATCTAGTAATTTCTCTCTATATTAAAAAAAAAAAAAAAAAAAAAAAAAAATAATGGCCAATATATATATATATGAATATTTTATATTCAGTATAAATAATAATTTATCAATATTTATAATAGGTCTTGGGGGTTAAATCTAGATTATATACTGATACACGATACATACTAAGATTTTATTATAAACACCCTGACCATTTATTTAAAATATCGACAGTTTTTGTATTAATCGGTGTAATACTCTGATCACATATTATTTACACACACACACACTACTGTATTTTATTTTAAATATTAAACATTTATTTAAAATACACTGAGCAAAAATATTTAGAAATACTGACCCAATTAATAGAAGTGAATTAATTTAAAAAGATGAAAAGCCGGATACGTAATTTATGGTTTTTTTATTCAAATTCATATTGTTAATTGTAAATGAACTTAACAATATTGTATTATAGAAAATAAATTTATAAAGTAAGCTCGATATTTAGAAAAAATTGATGACATAAATAATACATCTCTTTATATTGCAATAATATAAATATGAAGAAAGAAAAAATCAAATACATAATAATAATAATAATAAATTGAAGATAGATAAATCAAATGTTTACGATTCTATTTTAAATGATAAATAGCGTCAATGGAATTTGTTATCGAAGTATGATCGGAAAAACTATCGATTCGTTCTTTCCTGTCGACATCGATCCATGGTGAAAGTATCATTCTTGCCCGATACGACGACAACGACAACGACAGTGCTCCGTTATAACGTAAGTACCTTCGTTCTTGCACGAATGCGGGAACATTTATACACACACACACGCGTGTCTATACTTTACGATTTCAAGGCTTTTCTCTTTTACGACGTGTCCTTTGTGCAAGCACCTTTTTCCATCGAGGATTCGCGGACGAACGATTACTTTCGCTTTGAACGCAACGACAAGCGTATTTGAACGGTACATACTTATTTACTTTTATATATATATGTATATATATTACATGTATATGTAAGAACCGCTAAGAATGGGAGTGCCGTCAGTATGAAAATCAAGGAAACAAAATAACGAGCTGTTTCATGTATATCTCCTAATGTAAAATTGATTTACTACCATCAAAGATAATCACGTATTATAATAATCGTCGAATGTATTGAGTAATAGTACTTTAATAGTATTTTTTGGATTAATTAGAACTAATCGTATAAAATTAGTATTTTATTTACTAACCGACAGTGTAAAGAGAAAAATTTCTATTCAAAAGAATAATAATCAAAATATATTTAACTTTTTCTAAACTTCATTATTATGAAAGATATACTTTCCTTACATTGTTCAATTAATATATAAAAATTTGTTAAATATAATTCCTTTTAGTTTTAACATCATTGATTCAGAGATGAATGAAGGTAGAGAAACGTGTTCACGAACACGATATAAAACTATACTCGAGAAAGAACAGTCATATAGGGTGAATGAAGGGTTCCAGCTAATGCGATTAGCAGCGGTAAGAAAATCAACTCGAAAGAATGTACACTAAAGGATCACCACCGGTTGTTCTCGTTTCTTGATGGTAGTTGGATTGTCCTGTTCTCTCATTGGACTTGAACAACACTACGTCCTTCTCCAATTCTCTTTTACGTTCTATACTAGCATCAAGACAGAGAGAAAGAGAGAACGATCAATGAGAGTAGTAGTAGTCTACATTCGTCGCACACAAGGGCGCATTATCCACTTTCCTTTCTTATACGTTTTTGTTCGGGTATAGTGATAATCGAAAAATTCCATACTATTTCTCACGATTTTATTCAACACGTACACGCACGATCATATTTTCACACGGCATATGTTAGAATTATATATTACAGGATAACACTTTAATTTTTTTCAGGGAAAGTATCTTACTTTGTGTTTTCTTTTTTTAAGTTATTAGTTTTAAAGTAATATATCAAATAAATTGATCAAATATAACAGTACTTATCTATCGGTTACAATAAGTAATAAGTATTATACATATAAATACATAATAAGTATATAAAGTGAGAGTCCCCTAGAATGTAAATTTAAAATAATTGATATTTATATGTAATTCCTATATACAGAAATTTATTCAGGTTGAACTACTGGTAGTACATTCATGGTATAGAAATTCAAGTCCCTCACATGAATTTTATTATAAAGAAACATTTTATTCTTAGAGAAATATGATTTGACATAAATGATAAGAAAATTGGACTGACAAGAGTATTTGTATCCCACACAAAAAAAAAAAAAAATACAAATACAATTATTATAATATTTTTGTAAATAAAGTATTTGGTTGACATTCGGATAAATTTTACTTCTCATATATTATAATAAAATACTTTTTATATATTTCAATCGATAAGTTTAATAATCTTAAAATATATTTCAATAAAAGAATTGACAAACATTCCATTTACGAGTAGACATCAATTATTTAAAATGTCTATAGAATATAATATATACGAATACACCTCCTGTATACACGGGCTGTTTGATTTTCAAATAAACGGAATTTCATTTGAAAAATGGAAACTCATGAAGTGTATTGAAGGTACCGTTCGAATGGATGGAATACTGTTGTCGGTAGAAAGAACAACTTCTTTGATCGTTACTAAGGGTGATGATGATGATGGTGGAAGAGGAAAATGAGCAGTAGAAGGAGGTGTCGAGCTTTTTGGTTTTGTCGCAGCAGCAACGTTCCGTTGCTTCGTGAGATGGCTACGTAAAGAGAAAAAGAGAAAAAGACGAAGGAAAAAAAGAAAAGAGAAAGAGATTGTCTGTCTCTCTTGTCCTCTTGGGAGTCAGTCGTCGATTCGATAGGAAGGTACTACGACGATGCTGCTCCTGCTGCTGTTGCTGTTGCTGCTGCTGCTGAACGAAACGTTCGAACGAAGAGAGAAGAAGAGTAGTATGAGAATCATCAGTAGGATGAGAAAGAGAAAGAGAGAGGGGGGGGTGAGAGAGAGAGAGATACTGGATCGGAGTAGAACGAAGAGAGAAGAAGAGTAGTATGAGAATGATCAGTAGGATGAGAAAGAGAAAGAAAGAAAGAGAAGGAGATAGATAGCGAGAAAAAGAGAAAGAGAGAGGGGGGAGGAGAAAGAGAAAGAGAGAGAGAGAGACTGGACCGGAGTAGAACGAAACGTTCGAACGAAGAGAGGAAGAAGAGTAGTATGAGAATGATCAGTAGGATGAGGAAGAGAAAGAAAGAAAGAAAGAGAAGGAGATAGATAGCGAGAAAAAGAGAAAGAAAGAGAGAGACAGGGGGGAGGAGAAAGAGAAAGAGAGAGACTGGACCGGAGTAGTAGGTTGTACAGGTATGCACGCGGTGGGCTGGCCGGGCATTCCTGCGGCGTTGCCGCTTCTCTTACTTACTGTGCCATGAAGAAGAGAAGAGAAGAGAAAAGAGAAGAGAAAAGAAAGAAAGAAGGGAGTAAAAGCAGCAAGGCTCGAAGGCACGAGAGCTCGAACGAGTCTTTCTGCCTTTTCGTGGAGGCAATCGAGTTTGCTCGAGAGGACTGCTTGCTTGCTTGCTTGACTGCTTGCTTGCTTGCTCTGCTCAGCTTGACTGCTTGCCTGCGTGCCACCTCGAATGATTCGGACCACACGCTTTTCTTGACCCTCCAAAGGACCTTGCGAAAAGCCGCTAGTCGATCGTCGTCACGTTATTATCTTTCTCTCTTATACTTATGTGTGGTGGTGGTGGTGGTGGTGGTGTGTGTCTTGTACACCTATGTTCAATTTAATTCCTTTCCTTATCCTTGACGCATGCCACCTAGTAGCAAAATGTTTTACTACTCTCACGGATACCCGAACACCTATATTTATAATCTTATTTTTTTTCAATAAACTGACAATTTTTTTCGTTGTTGTTGGTTTTTTTTTTACGTTTTAATATATATCTTAAGGAATATGATCTCTAATTTTACATTGTCTTTTTTGAATGGTCTTATTATTATGTATATATATGTATGCAGTGGGTAAACAAAGTACTTGTATATATTATTTTGATGGAATTTCGCATTACGTTTTCGAAAACGTATAGAAAAACTTTGTATTTTGTATTTGAAATTTTCATTCGAACAAATTTTGTGCTTTTTCTCCTCAGTTCTATAACATAAGCCAACATTATGGAGAACGTTTTTAAGTCAACAGATTATAAAATCGTAAGATTCTTTGTAATAATTATCAACTACTGGCTTGAAATATCGAAATAAATAATTAATCAGTATTTTAGCGATTGATATTAGTTAAATTTCAAAACGTTACACGTAAATTATTTTCTAATCACGGGAGAAGAAGAAAATAATCGTATAATAGGTTTAATTTAAATACGAATAAACTAAAAAAAAAATGACTTTACATTCGAGAAATGTGTGTACCCACGACGACAATACGATGATAACACTTTGAATCAAATTCTTATATATAGAGTTATTAAAAGTACAAAAAAAAAACTGGTGGAACGCTAGCATTGTTTGTTAGTTCGGGTAAACTACGAGGACGACTGTGTAACGAGTTTAACGTGACTACGCAAAAGATAACGAATCCTCTGGTTTCTCAAGAACTCAAGGTCTTTCACGATAGGAAGTTAATCACCGTGCGGAACGAGAGTACAAGATCGAGTTTGCCTTTCAGCAGATCCATTCTTCGAAGAAACAACAAGAGAAAGAGAAAAATAAAAAAAGAAAAATAAAAAAAAAGAAAAAAAAAAAAAAAGAAAAAGATAAAGATGAGAGAGAGAGAGAGAGAGAGAGAAAGATCACGTACGTGAAAATCGAGTTAAGTCCTTCCCGATGGTGCATTACGCGTCGACAAAGAACATCTTCTCCTCTCGCGATTCCGTTTCGCGAGAAAAGGGAGAAAGGGGAGAAAGGGGAGAAGCTTATGGTGCTGTGGGCAACGGTCGCGGTGAACGAACGAACCGTGATGCCTTCGTGAGGGTTTCTTACCCTGTAACTCGCCGAAGTAATCGAATTCGGGGTGCCGCATTAAGGGCTTTCGATCGTCTCCGATATAAGGTACACACACACATATATATATCAACTTATAGTAGTACATAGACTAGATACATATACTATATCAATACATGTAACGTAGTTACACCGCGACGACGTGATCAGTTGCGCACGGTAATCCACTTTTTCAGGGAAAAATAAACGAACCTTATCCCTCCGATCGATATCAACCTTTTTTTCAACCTTCCAGACAAACTTTGGCTTTCTTTATTCTTGTTTTTCTGATTATTTTTTTTTTTCAAGAGTAAATGACCTCTACTGCAAACGCATATATATGACACTGGGAATTGTGACGATTTACTAATTTTTTTTTTTTTCAAATAAAAATAGAAAAAAAAAAATAGTACTATTTTTACTAGAGGAAAAAAAATCATATGGAATAATATGTCGTAACTTCCTATGATCTTATTTGTTGTGCGAATGCATCGATACAACTACTAGAAGGCAATTGCGCTTTATTTTTAAATGAAACTTAATTACTTTTTTTTTTTACTTAATCATTCTCTTTTATTATCCTGCGTATACAAGTATTAACCCCGAGGTCATAGAAATGTCAATACTTTACGAGATATTTCATATGTGGATAAAAAAGAAATTGAGTTACGTTATCAAATAATGTGCAATTGCACTTGGCGAAGTGCAATTACCATATGATTTGTTACTCAATTATTTTTTCTATTTTTAGTTAAAAAAAAGAAAAAAGAATGGAAAAACAGTAATCCGTTCAAATTCTCAGAATCATCTTGTATATATTGATATATGTTAGTTGAAATATTTTTCATTCACCAGGACTATATAATATATTTCAATATCATTATCTCTGAACATAATTATTTCCATATGTTCGAGGGATAAGATAAAATTAAGTATACGATTTATTTAGCGGATAATCATGTTAATTTTTATAAACGACGCGTTAGATAGAATATTTCTTAATCTCTTATCTGTTAAGAGTCATTAAAAGAAGAGAGAATAACAAAAAAAAAAAATAAAAAATTCCAACTATCCGAGCACATCTGATCGAGAGCTAACGAAAAAGAAACCAAACGAGAGGAAGGGTTAAAGTTACAAGGGTGAAAAGATAAAAAAAAAAAAAAAAGAAGAAGAAGAAAAAGAAAAAGAAAAAGAAACCTGAGAAAGACGAAGAAGAAGTTACTAGTTGATAAGAGTTCAAGATACGAAAAGAAGAACATTAGCGAGAGAGAACGAAAAGAGGATAAAGTTGACGGATAGAAAAAGAGAAGCAAAAGAGAAAGAGAAAGAGAGAGAAAAGACATCATGCTTATCCTTCTCTTTTTCTTTTAGATATAACTAACGAGAGAAGCTTGCTTGGTAGCGAGTGAAAGACACGCTCCACCGGGAACGGATACTCGGCAAGTTCTATTAAACGCGTTACATCCTAGCTAACTCCCGAAGGAGTAGCAACACCGAAGAAGGAAGTTGACAGGAGAACGACCGTCTGCGAATGTGTGTGTGTGTGTGTGTTACAACTATCACTATCAGAATCATCAGCAGCGTACTATTACTGCTTTGCTGAGAGAGGATGCACTTACAAGAGGACCTTCGAACTTATCAACTTGATGTTTGGACAATAGCGGTCTCAAACGAAAGGGGACGTTAAGTATAATACGTCTGCGGTGTGTATCAAGGGTTTCTAACGAGTAATTTTTTGTAAAACAATTTCAAAAGCTTTCAAAGTTTATAACTTTGATGCCGGTGAGAATGGGAATCTAATGGAGACTGATGAAACTTGACATTATATGAACAAATGTTATTTAACGTTGACATTTCTTCTCAAATCTTATTTTAATATAACTTTTAAACTAATATTCTTTTTTTTTTATCTCTTGTCAGAAATTTTTAATATTTTTAAATGATAGCTTTTATCCGATGTTAGATAAGTTTCGTTTCTAAAGTTAAGATTCATATGTTAGGATATTTTCTTATTGAAAAAAGATCAATCAAGGAGGAAAACTTGAAAAGGATTCACTTCGTTCATCTTCATGCGTTCCTCGTCATCTCTATCGAACGTTGAGGAACGAAGAGGAGTTTGCATTAACCTCTTCGCACGCGACGCCGAACACCTTGACGATGGAAGGAACGACGACGAACCACTTTCGAATACTTAATGAAATGTAGTATCTGCATTTCAAAGAGCCAAAAGGATACCCCATTCCCAATTAACGTTCCCCGAAGAATTTCATTTTCGGCTTGTGTAATTGACATTCGACGACTAGACGTTAGAACTAAAGGTACTTATTAGTTCGATTGGATTTTTGTAAGATACCTCGTATCGTATTTTAACGAGAACATGAAGATTTATTTCTACGAAACATTTCATTTATTTTCATTTTAATTATATAAAATATGGAATAGAAGTTTTCCTTTGAAATATTTATTTAACATTTGATCATATAAAATTATCATATCCGTTATTATTATAATCTATCGAAAATTACGCACACACACACGCAAAAAAAAAAATATGTAAATTAGTGAAAATTCGAAGATAAGACGTTGGGAGCCACTGCGTAACATTATTTGGGAAGGACGTTGATCGTTTCCTCGATCGAGGAATTCGTAACGACGCGACACGAGGCCACGGGATTGCTTTCGAAGACCCTTTTTAACCATTCGACTCGGTTTTGCGCGAGCCCTGCCAGAAGTAGACGATAAGATTATCTCGAACAACCTCGTCCTTCCTATCTTTTTCCTTTACGGTTCTTGCGCGAAAAGGATTCGCAATGGTGGGAGAAAGTCGAAGGCTGCCTTCATCGAGTACTCGAGTATCGAAGAAGAAGAAGAAGAAGAAGAAGAAGAAGAAGAGGATGAGGATGAGGACGGATCAGTGAAATCCCAAAGAGGACTCTCGTCCAACGGAATCGTCTCAAATCGCGTCACGTAGAGTAAACAAGCTCTGCTGAGTTTGCTGGCCAATTTCGTCATGGCGTCTTACTTTCCTTTCCTCTCCTCTCCTTTCCCATTCTTATTCTTTGCAAGAGAAGCCAGCACCTCGTCGAAAACTATAGGAACCCATTCGTTCTCTTTTAATCCAAAACCACCAGCCAACTAACTTACCGGCACCTCGAACGATCTTCGCCGAGGCCAATTCGAAAGATGAGCCTGTATATTACGAAATTATCGTTATTCCCGTGCTAAAAAGAAAGAGTAGGGTGGGGGGAGGGAGGGAGAGAGAGAGAGAGAGAGAGAGAGGAGGTAAGGTTCGAGGCACCCTAGCCGAGCCTCAGGCGCCACCTTTTTTCGCTTAAAATATGGAAAACGTTCCGCTCCGAGAAGGCATCGTCGTCCCCTTTCTTCTTCCTCCTCCTCCTCTTTCATCGTCCTCCTCGATGAGCCTCGGAAGCCCGTAATGGGAACTAGAACCGAGATGAGAGGCACGCTCTACTCAAGCTGGGCTATTAAAGGAGGTAGCTTCGAAGAGAAAGAGGAAGAAGAGATAGAAAGAAAGGATGAAAGAAAGAAAGAGAAAGAAAAGGCAACGTTCCTTGGCACGTTTATCGTCAGAAAGAAAAGTATCTATCTTTCTCTCTCTCTCTTTCTTTCTCTTTCCTTCTCTCGATCGCGATTAGGATTCCAACGACGAGACGTCCCAACCGTGTTGGTTCGTCGCGAACGAGCCTCGAAATTGGATTACACCGTCCTTCGAATTTCTCTTGGTCTTTCTCTTTCTCTTACGCACACACTAACTTAACCTACACACAGAGGTTTGAAGTGCAATAAGAACTCGGGGAGACTTTAATGCATCAGTAGATTAGGCGGATGCGTGGCGGGAAATAACGGAATGGCCGCTGCCGCTGCTGAGTACGTTGAACGCGATATCTGAGACGATATATATCCCCTACGAGAGTAAGCGTAACAACAACGTGTTCGCAATTAACGTCCTGGCAATTTGGCCGAACTCGGTCTCATTCTCTCACGACTTCTTCCTTATTCAGCGTCTCCGAACAATAAATCATACCGGGTGGGCGCCACGAAATTACCTTCAGATGGAGAATGAAGAATCCCATTCCCTCTCCCTCTCTCTCTCTCTCTCTCTCTGTCTCTCTCTCTCTCTCTCTTCATCCTTCTGTTAAAACTTGTCTTTCATTTTATCAATCTTCGAAATACTTTAGACGATTATATTAATTGACACAGACACGAAACGAGTAAACTATCCGAATCGCTTAAGGGGCACACCTAGTGTGAAATTTTGAAAAAATTGATTTTTTTTTGTTTTGATAGTGTATATCTTTAAAAATAACATACTGAAATTTTATATAAATATTTCAAATAGTTTTAGAGTTACAGCATTCTAAAGAGTAGCTCTGCTCAGGGATTAGAAAGCAATCATTTTTATCTTTGAACGCGTTTTTCTCAAAACTGCATCTTTCAAATTGGCTGCAGTTGTAACTCGAAGAAGAATCATTCGATCGCTTTGATTTTTTTTCTGCTTGTATTGTAGTATTGTAGTATTTTTTTTTATTTCATCCACGGTGAAGGCCGGTATCACTGCAGTCGTTTTTTTTTTTTAGTGACTTGGGAGATAGCGAATAACTCGCTGAAAATTACCTTTTTTCATTTGAAAATTTTAGTGAATTTTTGTTAAGTATGTATAAATATATCCTCTAAATTTTAAAATATTTCATGCAGTTGTTTTCTTAAAAAAAAATTCCCAAAAATCACCTTTTTTTTAGGCGGTCACACTAGGTGTGTGCCCCTTAAGAGGTTTCGTTCTTACCAACTGATCTCCTATAAAAATGAGATAAGAATAAAGCAAAATAAGGAAGGAAGATATAGGTAGGAAGAAGAAGAAGAAACTTACCTTGTTCCGCATGTATAGCTCGGGGGCAAGCGAGCAGAAGCGCAAGCAGAAGCGCGAGCAAAGGGCGTAGTACGACGGCCGCGAGAGTGCTCGCGGTGAAGAACGGTGCCATCCTTGTCTTCAGCTGCGAGGAGCCTCAGAGCCTCCTCCGTTCTCTCCTCCTCATGCCTCCTCCGGCTCCAGGAGGGAGGGACGTGGTCTCCTCCTCCTCCACCTCCACCTCCACCACCTCCACCTCCTCTTCCGCCCGTCGCTCCAGGTCGTTCCTTCAAAGACGACGTCCTTCCTTCTTACTCGGCACCACCACCAACAGCACCAGCACCAGAACTACCGATAAACTACTACCGGTACCACTTCGACAACAAAGATGACGACAAAGAAAACGATGCTGCTGCTGCTGCCTGCCTTTCCTCTGCCAGGACGACCTTCAAATCCTTTTTTCCCTTTTCCTTTTGGTGCATCTATCTATCACCTAACCGATCAATCCTTCCTTTTTCTTGAATTTTTGTTTTTTTCTTTTTTACTGATTTATCTATCTTTCTTTCTTTCTGTTAACAAGACATCATCACCGTGACTCTACTAGATAAATAATTATTTTGTCTGTATTCGTTACATCAACCGATAAAGACATCCAGACGCCTTGATGATGATATTATATCGTCTCTCCTGAAACAGATAAAAGTGAAAAAACCACGTTAATTAAAATCTCGAAAAAAAAGGAAGTGTATATACTATACCCTCGGTCTTACGGGTATATACGTTCGTTTGCTTCTGCTTCTGTTACTACTACTACTACGACTCGCTATCTGTTGGGAAAACCCAAGTATATCCCCTTCCCCTCCTCCTTCTCACTTTTCGTAACCTTCTTCTCTCCCTTTTTACTCGCATTCTTTCTCCTAATGATTTCGCACGCGACCACCCCAGGATACAGTCGAGGAGATCCCTCTTTTCACTCACAATCATACCAAGCAAATTTACGCGCGACTCGATTGCATCCTCACGTTTTTCATCAGCAAGCGTTACTACCTAGCTGGGTGTTCAGAGTGTAAAGGAAAGAGAGAGAGAGAGAGAGAGAGAAAGAGAAGGCTACGAATTCCTTTGAAAGTAAAGTCCTCCCATTACTGCGACTACGTGTCGGTTTGTATCGAGAAAGTGTCCGTCGAAAAACCAATTTGGAAGTTTTCGTTGACGTCTAAACTTAACTGGTGAAACGTACTTTGTCGAACATCTTAGTTTTATCTGAACTTACGAGATCAGTTGAATGTGTCACTCGAGAATAACATCTGTTTTTTTAATATATTTTGTAAAATTAGATTTAAGTTTCGTTTTAAGATATTATTTGTTTAAATTATTATTCATCTATCTAATACCACTTATCTAAATTTAAATATTATATATACTTATTTACTTATATTATACACATGCATCCATTATAAAAATAATTGATACAACGGAATGGCGGCTCCCTTTATAATAAACATAAAAAGGAAAATCATGTTTCGCGTGAAAGTCAATTACAATTTCTATAAAAAAAAAAAAAAAATGTCGAGACCTGAATACTCAGAAGCTATCTTCGAGGACAATCTTCACCTAAAAGCAATAACCAAAAAAATCCCCTTCTTCAAAATTCAGACTCTGAGTTTTTTTTTTTCGGACGGGAGAGACACAAAGTATCCAGGAATTACCCAAGAGAATAGTGAAATATGTCTCCCTTGACGCGGAAGGGTGCGTTTTCCTTTTCTCCTCGTTATTCTAAAGCACAAAGGCAAAAAAAAAAAAAAGAGAGAGAGAGAGAGAGAGAAAAAGAATGAGAGAAACACGAGTTTACGAATAGAAGGGCACTACTGTTCTACTTGCCTTAAAGGTCTTGCCTTGCGATAGGAAACGACTATTCTCCTCTTTTCATGGAAGTCAGCGTTTTCCATTGTTATCGTCGTATCATCCGTATATCTATGTGTAACGCGTTCGTCAAGCGAGCGTTATCGTCGCAAAAAAGAAAAAAGAAAAAGAAAAAAAAAAGAAATTGGAGATTAGCGAAAAGTGAGGTGTTCGTCGCTTTGAAATGTTACGTACGATTTAATAATAAGAGAATTTCTCTCACAGAGTTCCCATTGGAACTTCCTATGAACTATGACATTTGAGAAGAGATTGGCGATTTGCCGTTTGTTAAAAGTTATATAACACTTTGGAAGCGTGAAATGTAATAACTTTTCTTTGGAACTTTGACTACAAAAGAAGAAGAAGAAGAAGAAGAAGAAGAAAAAAAAATAAATATAAAGAAAAGGGAAAGATCATAAAAAGATATTACTTTACAGAATACTACGAAAGTATTTTCGTCTCATGACACCCGGGGCTGGCTCTCTTAAAAGTTTTATCGTGAAGGTTAAGGACGACATGGTAGCGATCGAGCAAGCGAGTAACCGAACAGCCAGCAAAGCAACTAGCTAGCTAGCTAGCTAGCAAGTCAACCATACCTAATATTGAGTTAACTTTAGCGAACGACATCGAAGACGAACTTTGGAGACGCTTTTACGCGTCTCCTTCGAGTAGTTCGCTTTCATTGGAGTCCTTGGCCAAGCCAAAGGCGGAAGAAAATCTAGAGAAGTAGCAAACTGTAATACCTATCCTAATTCTTTAGAATAAAATCGAATAAAATGTCGCTTTTCGTGGATAACTCGAAAGAATAATTTCCTTATATTGTGAATTCATCGTGCGGAAAGTATCTTATTTTGTGGCAAACCTGAATTAGAACGTTCTCTCTCTCTCTTTCTCTCTTTTTTAAATTTCTTCCGTGCCATTTCCGGGTAACTGGACACCTCTCAGAATGTTTTTCCCTTTTTTACGGTTTTTCTTTCCATAAAAAAAGAAAAAAGAAAGAAAAACAAAATGCATACTCGAAGAAACGGAAGAGGAGGAGGAGGAGGAGGAGGAGGAGGAGGAGAAGGAGGAGGAGGAACGCATCGACATTCGCTAACGAGTCGCGGCCGGCAAAGGTAAAAGGATCGATCGATCAACTCGCCGGCACCTGCGCTCTGTTAAGAGCGATGACTCTGCAGAGATCATTGTTTCTTTGGGTATCTTTCGAAGCGTGCCAAACGCCGTGGTAGGAGACAGATGAACGCACCTCGAGATTTCTTTCTTCATATTTATTTTATTTTCTTTCGTCTAAACGAAGAAGGAAGAAGGCAGGAAGAAGGAAGGAAGGAAGGAAGGAAGGAACCTTTGGCCTTCCTCGCACGAATGTTCGAGGAAGTTCGATCGTCAAAAAAAAAGAATATTCGCGATAGGGTGTGTGATGCGTACATGCATACAAATTCGAGGGCAAGGTTAAGCCAAGTCGTGGGTTCTTGTGCCGAGAGAAACCCGCGTGTTCTTCAATTCGATTATACATAGAGAAAAGGAGGAAAAAACCATGGAAAGAGTGAAAAAGATATAGAGAGAAAGAAGAGTAGTAGACGACGTCTGGGGAAAAGGAAGAAGAAAGTTTAGGGTTCGTTGCGGTGGTGGAAGGAGAATTCCGTGCTTGGGGTGGCGCGTTACGAGAAGCAAGGGGTTCCAGGATCAATACCTCGCGTTTATCCGTCTCTCTCGCGCGACAGAGAATGAAAGAGAGATAAAGAGAGATAGAGAGAGATAGAGAGAGAGTGAGGGCCCCAGGGTCTGCTCGGCGTCTCGCCATTCTTCGCTTTCGGCGAAGAAGAAGGGGAGAGAGATAGATAGAGGCGCTGCCTGACGAGCGAAGGGAAGAACAGAGAAAGGAAGAAAGAGAAAGATAAAGAAAGAGAAAGATAGGTAGAACGAAATTCTAGAGTGCCAAAATATAGTGAAGTGGCAAGGTGGACCGAGGATAGGGCTGGGGGAGAGAGGTGGAAGGCACACTTTAGAAGTTCTTCTAAAGCGGGCGAAGACCTCATCCCTCACTCCCTCCCCCTACCGTAATTCTCGCAGCTGCTTTAGCCAGAGCGTCAGCCAAGATGCATCCGCGAAATTGCAGACTCGAGTGAAACGCGCTAGCAAGCTAGCTAGCTAGCTAGCTTGCTTGCTTGCTAGCTTGTAGTAACGGACGGCGTTGGGTTCTTATTGCTCGCTGGGTTGCTTGCCATTGCTCGCGAGTGCCTTCGTCAAAAATTTAAGATGTCCTCCTCCACCTCTTACATCTTTCGCTCTCTAGCCCCTCTTTCCCTCCCTGAAGCTTTCTTCTTCTGCTCCTCTACCTCCTTCTCAGACGAGCTAGAAATCCCGTAGTACCTCTTTTCAACGGGCCGTTCTCTTTCAACTTTTTGACAAGACCCGGTAGCAATTGCCGAAAACAGCTCGACGTCTCGACAAAAAGAAATAGAAAGAGGCAAAGATGAAGAGAAGAGAAGAGAAGAGAAGAACCGGTCGGTGATTCTTCGAGTGAGAAAGAGTAAGAAAGAAGAGAGCTTGCTCTAGAGATAGGATGTTAAGCATCCAACCATTCCTTTGATAAGACACGATTTTCCATTTTTTTATCTCTTTCCATCTCGCAATATATATATATATATCTATACATCATCTTGCTTTTTCCTTCGAAAGTAGACGTAAACACGAAGAGGATCGTCTGCCAGAGGGTCGCCCACTCAGAAGGTGGTTGGCCACCTTCTTCAGCGTGCAAAGGCCTCATACTACTCTTCCTCTTCCTCTTCCTCCTCCCGCTTAGTCGACCACCCTCCTCGTTTCCGGAGCAGACCTCTTTCCAAGTACCCCTGCTGGCAGGTACGATGGATCCCGCCAAATTGCAAGATTTCGGGAGACTGGAAGCCGACTCGAGTGACTCGTGAAAATTTTAAGTCGCCTCTGATACGCCTTCTTTTTTTCTCTTTCTTGTTACTTCCTTCTTCCTTCAACCTTCCTTTTTTTTCTCTCCCTATTGATGTCGTATCGTCGACTCGATATTCTATTCGCCCTGTCGTCGACCTCCTCCACCTCCTCCTCCTCTTCCTCCTCCTCGTCCTCCTTCTCGTTCTCATCTATCGCATCAAATCGAGTGCGATAAAGAGACACGAGAAAGAGGAGACTACGAGTACCTACTCTTCGTTCGCTTTCTACGAAATCTTCGAGTATACTTCAAGTATACGTGCTCAGTTCAAAGCCACGACAAATAACAGCTATACAGAAGTGTCTCAGGTATTTCTATTTTACTCTCTCAAAAATAATACAACCATTTTTTTTTTCTATAAACATAAGTCACATTTGTTAAATCATTTATTCAAAAGTTAATAATATCAATTTGTAAAATTCTCTCTAAATGTGTTGTTCATAGATGATATTAAGAGATTTTTTTATGTATGTTGTTTACTATCTTTAGAGTGATTCAACGAATTCTTCTCTTAACAATAGCTCGGCTGCATATATCATCATCTGACTTTTCACTCCGCTAAATTTTTATTCTTGGAGAAGATTAAAACAAAAAATTTATGCAACTGAGATAACTACACTTGATGTTCTGGTAAACTGCATTAGGAATGTTGTTGCAGAAATTAATAGAAATCCACAAGAAATTCGCAATGTCAGAAAGAGAATACTACAGCGTTGTCAAATTTTTATTCGCGTAGGTGGGCAACATTTGTAACAAAAAATAAAAAAACAACGTCATTATCAGAAAGAGGAATATATTATTAATAGCTGCAAGGAGTTGATGAAAAATTCTTTCTATGCAAGTATGTCTGCGAATTTTGAATATCGTCTGTCCAATTTCACGAATTTTCAACACTTCGTGCTACTTTTGAAATATAAATATATTCATCACGCAACGGATGTATTAAAAACAGAAATGACGAATCCCTGTAGCAGCAATTTCTTATCTATTTCAAGATTTAAAATGGCATATTAAATGCATGTTCGCAATTATAGGAGATAATTTGAGTTTTTTTTTCGATTCGAAATAATAAACGATCGAGAAAAACTGTTAAATACGAAATGCTTTTCTTTAACGAGTATAAGAGTTATCGATCGTCGTTGGAAATGGAAATTGCAGTGGTAATACAAAAGCCGCGGGGAAGGAGGTTTCTAGTTTCATCGTTCTGTCACAGTTATATAGAATTAGAAGTTAGAGAGAGAATTCTCGTATGAGAAGTCAATCCTTCGTTTAACTCTTATCTTGACGACAACATGATTCGTCTAAAAAATTATCAAGATTGTTAAATATAAACAAAATATATTAGATTTCTCGTCGTTTTAAACAAATATGAAATTTGGATTAACACGTTGACCCAAAAATGTAAAACTTTCCGATCAACGTATTAACTAATAATCAAACGTCAACATTTTTATTATTTAAACTTGAACATTACTTATTGATCAAGTAAGTTCTACTATCAAACCCATTGTAAGCTGATAGTTTCCTTCTCTTTCCTTCTCTAAAAAGGAAGGTCGGAAAAAGGGCTAAGAATATTTGAACATTTCAACTGAGACGGTTGCGCATGGTTCTCCATTTTATCGGAAAAATAAAGTTTTGTCGGTTCATCGATATAAAAGCACTCTCTCTGCTGGTCTTTTCTATCTATCTCTTTTCTTCCAGCATACCTTCTCCACCGTTATCTTCAGCTATCCGTTCACTTTGTTTTTCAGGTTATACAATTTTCACGAGTATCTTCGGCTACGCTTCTTCTCGGCTGAAATACAACGCGAATATTTTAACGTTCCAATCCAGGATCGTAAAGACGATGGAAGGGAAAAGGTTTGTTTTTCTTTGCCTTCCAGAAAATTAAATTTCTTCCCTATATAGAGAGGAGAGGATTCTAAGCTTCCCCTCTCCACCCCTCCAACCCTCCTCTCCTTTTTCATCTTTAAAAGATACGATCCTAAGAAACGGAGCACGTGCTGCTAAAGCTGTCGCTTCCGTTTCATAAGTCGAGCTCGAAATTCATGGCTGTGTTCGAGTTAACGATTTATATTCTTCTTAATTAATCAAACATTTAACTTATTGCAGTAGACTCTCGTATAACAGGATTAATATATTATCTTCTCGTTGTATTAATTCGTGTTAGAAGAAATCGCATGTTTTATGAAATATATTTTGTGTCTCATGTGTAATAAGATTTTATTTTCAATCTTTTTCGAAATAATTTACCATTCAAACATTTACAAACATTTCATATATGTATATAACGTTTTAACAGAGTTATAAGATGCAAGGGAGGATCAAACAAGTACCACTTAGAAAAATAATAATTCTATTTGGATTATATCTTACGCGTAGGACACAAATACATTTGTGAAACCAATTTATGTGATCATTTGAATAAAGTTTTATTTCTTTAACAATAAAATATTCTTCTGATTGATATCTTAATATGATTACTTCTTGATATTCATTTGAAAGTTTAATAATCCTAAAATAGGTTTTTATGTTTAAGAATTCCGAAAATTTGCATTACAAGTAAATATCAATTAGTTCACATTAACAGTGGAAGCACGAATACAAATATTCCTGTAACTCTCACTGTATGTGCATTCGGTTGATTATTAGTTTTTGATAAATTCACGAGGTCAATTAATTCGTGACAAATACAGCTTATAATGCGGGTCATCCGATAAACGTCCTGCATTGATAGGAATTATTCAACTAGAAAAAGAGATCGCTTTATTCAAATACGTATTTAAATGTCTGCAATCCGATAAAAATAAAATTTATTGAGAGAAAGAGAGTCAGAATCGATTATGTAATTATTAGGTGTAACAATTAATTCGAGAGAGAGAGAGAGAGATGCCTTGATATTAAATAATTTGTAACTCTGGTTTGAATGTAAATAATTGCCTGACACGTTTAAATACCAACCACTTACAGTTATGAAACAATTTTGCAATTAGTCAAAACAATAACTATTAATAAATCAAGAGGCAAGACTCGTATTTGTAAAAAAAAAAAAAAAAAAAATGCGATGAAAACGCATAAAATGTAGATTATTCTTTTGCTAAAAAGAAAATATATTTCTCATTACTATCTCACTAAAATCTCCTTCTACATTAATTATATATGAACTTTTTTTTTTAAAGCGATCATTTGACCACTTACGACAGAAATAGGTATACGTGAAATGTCAGTGGGTTTTTAATGTTAAAAAATATCTTAATTAATTTCTTACACATAATAATTTGTTACATTTTAAATTCATATTTATTTAAAAGATGTTACATATTGATATAATACTAAGTGATACTCTGTGACTAGAATTCTTTTAGGATCCACTTCGTTTTCATTTTTTTTTTTTTTTTTTTTTTTTTTCTTATGTTTTCTCTACTTCTACATCTTTTCTTTCTCGTAACTTTCTACGAAACATTGGCGCCCGTGACCGCCTCTGGGACAAATTCTATTTCCGCTTGAATTTAAGACCCTCCAGAATATACGGATTTATATCGGCGGCGTGCGGCCGAAAAGCGAAGAAGAGACGACGACGGTTGGTTCGTTGGTTGGTACAGGAGGAAGAACTCTAACATAAGAAGAATAAGAATAAGAAGAAGAAGAAGAGAAGGAACGAGAGGAAAAGGAAGTTTTACTCCAGATCCGAGGAGACTCGTAAACGTAACAAAGGAGAGAAGGCGCACACACCCTGGAGACGTACAGAAAAAGAGAAAGAGAAAGATAAAAAAAAAAAAAAAATATGGAGGGACTACACAACACAGTAAAGAAAGGGAGGAACAGAAAAAAGGATGGGAGGAAGGGCAAGAGCTTCCACGAAATTATTATATCTTCGACGATCGTCTTCTCTTTGTTGCTCTTTTCCTTTTCTTCTTTTTCTTTTTATTTCCATTTTGTTTCCTTCTCTCATTTTCTCGTCTACCCACCCCCCTCCCCCTCTCGCTCACTCGCTCCTATTTCTCTATACATTTTTTCGTTTCATTGATATATCCTTCCTAGCGTGGCGCCATGTTGGCTCGTGCGAGGCTATTTTTCTCGCGGGAAAGAGACGAACGCGAGACAAATTCTATTTCCGATGAATCCTCCGAGCGGGCCGACGTCTTCTCAAGAATGAGAGAAATATAAAGAGAAAAAGAAATGACGAAATACCGGACGAATGCCAAGTACTGAGGGAAGGTACAGTGGGAAGCAATAATGTCGCTGCTGCTTGCTCGAAATACACCCCCACCCCATTATTCATTTTTTTCTAAATTACTTTTCGTACTCTTCTTATGTTATTACTATTTTCTTTTCCAATATCCTTAATACAATTTTTCGTTGTTAGGTTTATAATAGATATTATACAATTCTTTTTATATGATTTTTGCGTAAAACATCTAGTTATTTAATGAATTCATTTAATTATACACTTCTATGGTAAACACATACACTAGAATGTTTGGTTTTTTAACAATTTTCTATACTTCAATTTCAATTCGAAATAAAGAAATAATCTTTGAATATTAGCTATTTATTTTATTCAAGGATAATATACTTTATTGAATTTAAGATAGTACCAGAATTTACAATATTTTTAATATACATTATGTTTTGGAATACATAATAAGAATGAAAAATATTTTTTATTTCTATACGAAAATCATACGTATTCGAGGAGTAACTTCTTTGCCGAATATTTTTAGGTTCACGTAACAATATTTCATATCGATAAGCATCGATGAATAAACCTTTAAATATAAAAACAAATGTTCTGGGTGTCTATATAAAATATTGTTTCGTAAATCTAAGAATATTCAACAAACACATACCCGCGTGATACAGGTGAGTTTTGTATAGGAGTTGAATTTTTGTATATTTCTTTTTGTCTTATTTTAACGAATAAATGATTCTGAAAGTATTGAAAATCTTTATATTATTTCAATAGAAATAAATATGTGTCCCTAGGGTCAGCGCTTTAAATAGTAAGATAAATTGTTGTAATCTAAAGATAATATCTATTCTATTTATCTCGAGTTAAAACTGTAAAAGATATATACTTTTAAAATACGAAATAACGACCACCCAAATCTAAATAAATACAATTCGAAATTTCAAATGATTGATAATTCGATAGGACTTAGAAAAGTGCGTCAGCCATAAGAAAGAAAATAATTTAATTATTATATTTGGTGTAATTTTGTAATAATCATGTAAAAAAAAAAAAAGTATGGCTGTTGTTCGAGTCTTCTCTACCTTTCCATCCTATCTCCTCTATCATTCGTTAAATTTCTATCTTTTTTGTTTTCCGATTAAACCAATCCTTGATCTCGTTCGCATGGAGAAACGATGATGACGCGTTCCTGCATCGCGATGCCACACACCGTAACTTTATCTAAAACGTGCGACGACCCTATACACATACACGTACACATATACAAACCACCGACGCCGGAAATCGATCCGAGGGTGGTTTGATAAATGATTCAACGCGCGTACCATTCCGTCGTTACGCTTACAACTATGCGAGTTACATTGCACAAAAATAATATGCATACCTATCGTCGTTTGTTGATATATATATCTGCAAAAAATTAGATTATTTTCTATCTTTTTTAATATATTTAAATAATAATGATAATATATATCACGATAGCGAAATTTTTTCTTACAAAGTTAAAACATAGTTCTTAATGTACTGTGTATTTGGTTTTTTCATCCTATATGCAAACATTCGAAATATATTTTTACCAAAATATCGTATGGATATTCACTTTTTTTCCTCGTTTTAAATATCGTCGGGGGATTGAAAATGTTTTTTTGAGTCTCAAACAAAAAATCTTTTATTTATTTTATTCAAATAGAGATCGAAAAAAAATTTGTTCTATGCTAGGGATGCATCGATATAATAGTTATAAATTTGAAAAACAAAATTACGATATATTACACAAGTTTTTATTTTTTGAAATATATAATTACGGATAATTTAAATTAGATAGAAATAATAAAAGACATTAAAAAAAAAAAAAACCTATGTAAGATATTATAATAATAATTGTAAATCGATCGCATTTATTAATTCGTATTTCCTAGATACATGCGTGATTTGCCAAGAGAGTCAGTCAAGTCACGTTCCTTTTCTCTTCTTTAACATATTTCCACGATGAAAAAAGAAATTAGTTAAAAAAAAAAAAAAACGGGAGTTAATTCCTGGAACGCGCGCGTTGCAATGGTTTTATCGTGGAAAGCATTCGCTTTCGAAGTAAAGCGAATATTGCTGGTGATACTCGCGTGTTTGCAAGAGTTAACGGGATTTCTACTGCAGTATGCACGTATATACACATATATATATATATATATACATACTACGGCGAACGCGTAGGTGTAATATAAGTATGTATATATATATATACATGTATACATATATATTTATAGATGTATGTGCATAGGTATTTACGTGGTTGGTGGTTAGCAACGAATATTACTAAAATATTCATGTACCTGCGTGATCGTATTATCGAAACTTGACTCTACCGCGATCTCCCGTAACGAGCTTTGAATAAATAAATGAATAAATAAATATTAAAGCCTCCCCGTCGATTTAACGCATTCGTTTACTCTAGACTAGCTGTAAAAACGAATGAACAAGCATCCGCGCCATGCCAAGTTAACTTTTTCGCGGGAAAGTTTGAATATAGAAGGAGTGTAGGTAGGTACGACGAAAATTTCGTTTCATTCGAATCAAAGTCGAGTCAAATTAATTACGAGGGACTATTTCGAAGCGAATAGTTGAGGCCTAGGCCCTCCCCCTCCACCCCCTACCCCCCTTTCCTATTATTACTACTCTCTGCCACCGAGTTTCTTCCATGACTCGGTGTAAAATCGCTGGACCCATAGCAGTACGAATTTAAAAGCAGCAGTCCTTTGAATTTAGAATGCTGCCATCCACTTACCTGACGTCTCCCTTCCCTCTTCTTACTTCTCATCACGAGTCTCTCTCCTCCGTCCCTAACCCTACCACCACCACCACCACCCTCAACTCTCTTTCTCCTAGTATTCTTATTTCCCTCTCTTTGTTTCGATTTTCTCGTCTTTCGTGGTACTTTCGCTCGATACGCTCAGAGAGAGAGAGAGAAAAAGAACGCGTAGGCGAAAAACTCTAAAAGAAAGAATTTTAAAAGCGACAGGGAAAGAAAAAGAGAGAAAGAATAGGAAAAGGGAATAATAGAATTTTGTCGACGTCCCGGTCGGCGTTAAGTTGTAATTGGTGCTTCTCTCTCTCTCTCTCAACTAATATTTTATTTATTCATCTCTCGGCAAAGGGCAGAAAAATAAAAATTATAATAACTACCGTTAGAGAGAATAAAACAAGTATTGTAAAATTAAACGAATGAAATTGTTCATTCCTTCTTGTTGTTTATATTTTTCAAAAATCGAATCATCCGTATACGAAACTAAAAACATATGCACATATGCCTAACTAAATTATATACACTTATCGTATATGGGTGGTTATATACGCGGTGACGAAACCTTATCGTTGTTATTAAACCGTGATAAAAGAAACGAAAGAAGAAGAAGAAGAAAAAAAAATAAAAAAGCTTTTTGACGGTACAGAGAGAAAGAAAAAAAACAAAATAAAAGGAAAAGAGAACGGTAAGCTTGTTACGATTCGTGCTGTTATATACATACATATATACATATATATGTACATAGCGGGAAAAACGTGCGAGTTCGCGTTCTACTACATCGTAGAATGCGAGGCGAAGAACCTCGTAAATACAAAGTGCCGGGCGTAGTCTGCACTCGAACGAGCATTTCTCCTGCCGGCGGCGGCTCGAAGTCTCCTACTTGAATAAAACCTCAACGACTATGACGACGATGACGACAAACTCGCGATCGAAGAACAACCACTAACGAGTAGATCGTTTTTTACCATACACACACGTCAAAACAGTATATTTATGTATATATCTATAGATATTACTGTTCAGAACACGAGAGTTTGTTCTCGAGACACATCCAGAGGTAAAAGAAAAAATTTCCGATTGGTTCACAATCCTTATCTTTGACGTTCTCGAAATTTATTAAGTAAGTATTTGATCACAGTTGACATGGTTGCTATATTTCTATATTTATACATTGGTTATCATACAGTTACTTAATAGTATTTAATAATTTGCAATAATTCCAAGCAACAAAATTTATATTTTTTTATAATTTGTATATATTATTACTCGTTTATATTCCAAGCACATTTGTTTACAACTAATATAATGCTTGGGCAGTACGTCTAATTTTAAGAGTGCAAAGAATTAACTCTATTGAAAGTCTATGTAACTGGTGTCTGAATTTTTAACTTAACAGACTGCGTGCCATGATCAAATAACAACAACAACAAAAAAGTACATTTTTCCAAAGGAAATTTTTCTCAGTAGAAGAAAAGAAATCTTGTTTTTTTTCGTCGCATTAACACTTCAAATTGCAATCCATGTATTGTTAACAATCATTGATCTACGTCAATGCTTTATAATTTTATCCTAATCTGTTTCAAAGTGTCGACTTATCTGTCCTTGTTGTTATGCATCAAATTAGTAAGCGTGATCCTAATTTTCGATAAGGAAAATACACACACACGTGATATAAAGTTTCTTTATAAACAGAGCCAAGAGTAGCTTAGTCAGCAAACTGGCCGCCCATTCCAACAAATTAGACCCGCATTCCTTTCAGAAACAAACTTCTAAGCATTGTTCACTACTCTACACTCTCATACTAATCCTTTTAATTCCTTTTATTCTAAATGATCAACTTTTCTAAGCTAGTCGAGTGTTATTAATTAAAAACTTGATGAAAAGGTGGATGGATAAGAAGGGTGCCGATGATTATCGAGATCCTTGAAAATTTCGGTAAATACAAATCGCGAATGGAAAATAACGAAGATTAATAATAATAATAATAATAATAAAACGAGATTCGCTTACTTTATCGATCTCCTGTATCAACCGGCACTCGCCTCCGAGCCAATTACTCTAAATTAATCCGATAGTATGACAACGCGATCGGATTTTATCTCTCTCGAATCGCGAACAATTCAAGTACCCAGCCGCGTGGCTCGTACCCCCCTCCCTCTCTCTCCATCCTCTACCCTTCTTTTCTTTTCTTTTTTTTTCCTTCTTTCCCCTCGTAATTGCCTCGCTGCTGCCACCACCACCAACCAACGTTGGTTGGCTGGCTGGTACTGTCTCTGGTACTACAGCAGAAATAGGATCGTATTATCGTTAGTTAGGAGAATGAGAAAGAAATAGAAAAGAGAAATAGAGAGAGAAAGGGAGAACGAGAAAGAGTAATGTGGATTTCGCAAGCCTTCTACGTGTATATGCATATATATATATAAGTACTTACTTGCATGTGCGTATATAAACCCCCCCACCCCATGTCGATGTACCACCAAGTGAAAGTTAAACTCGCATAAAACCTTACGTATGACACATGCCGCACACCATTCTCGAGAAAGATGCCGAGGACGAATCAAATCCTATAGTTTTCCTTATTTTAAAAAAAAAAAAAAAAAAGAAAAAAAAAAGGAGAAGAATTTCAACGAAAGAAATCAAGAAACGAAGAGAAGATTATTATTATTATCCTTCGACATTAAAAAGGCACATCTCGTTTCGTCACGGATGCACGGATTTTAAGGGCTTATCCTCGTTTTTATTAACGACCGAGGAAACGAAGGATACGACGACACACATACACAAATACACGTTGGTGTTTGTCGAGAGTTGAACAAAATTCCTAGTAGCTAGTTAGGGCTATGCAACAGCAACATCACAAAGAATTGTCCGGTTAAAAGTCTGATTAATGTCATAAATCTAACACGCAAAAGTTAAACAAGCCGATTAAATATTAAATACACGCCGTGTTTATTATAAAAGGCGAATTTTATAAAGAAACACACATCATTTATACAATCGTAAATGGCGATAACAGATTCCTCGAAGGTTAGTTATTTCACTTGACAACAAATTATTCGTTTCCTGTTCGCGGAAAAGTTTATGCGATCACACGAGAAAAACCAACCGAGCAACAGAAATAATCGTGGGGAGGACTTATTAGTTGTTTGTAAATCACGACCGAGTTCTTATTTTCTAAAAATGGTCATCAATGTTCTTCTAACCGTGCCTTGACCTAAATCATAGATTTATCTTATAAGAAAATATATACAAAGAAAGAAAATAATTGAACGTATTAACGTGTTCTTAACAACACAAATTAAACGATTATAATTTATAATTATAATATTGTTAAAATCTTTATCAAAATTGACAATCCATAATAAAATATATAAATTGTAAAAGAGATTTATCTACCGAATATATTATTATAATCCATATTTGAAACACATAGAGAGTGAGAGAATACATTTCCCTTCGTTATTCTAATATTCTCATTGATATCATGATTTTTCGTTCGAGTCATAGAGTGGTCATAGAGATCACGATCTTTGACCGAACAAAGATCGACGTAAAACGAGTTTCGTGATCTAGAAAGAGAAACTTTGTGAAGAAGGAAGAAATTCCAAGCGTTCCTTACTTTTATCGGCTTTAGTTCAGACCATGCGAAGAGAGAAGCTCGCGAAGGCCGATGATAAAGCTAATGGTGGCCTTCTCCGCCCCCATCGAGTCCATCAACGATCAGTCACGCGATCCCAAGGATCCCTTCTATCTCTCTCTCTCTCTCTCTCTCTCTCTCTCTCTCTCTCTCTCTCTCTCTCTCTCTTTCTTTCTCACCCTCTCCCACTCCCACTTCGTTTCTCTTTCAAAAGAGACTGAGTAAGTCAGAGAGAGAGAGAGAGAGAAAGTTCAGAAACGAAGCTTTATCAGCTTTCCGCCACACCAGGTGACCGCACTAAGCTAAGAAACAGGAAGAGAAGAAGAAGAATAAGACGAAGACGTATCCAAGTAAAAAGAAAGAAAGGGGAGAATCTGCTGTCAGGTGATAGGCTAATGGTAATCCACGTTCCTCTTCTTATCCGTACGCCATGACAAACGCGTCCCATATACTCGGGACTCGTATGCGTCAAAATAGTTCGGCCATTAGTAGCCATCTTTTTTCTCTTTCTTAGAAGGGATAGACTTGCATCACCACCACCACCTCCACCCCCATCCCTTCTACTCCAAAGGAAAAGAAAAATAAATAAGAAAATCCGAGAAAAACACAAACAAAAATACATATTTATTTTTTTCTCGCGATAGTGGAGCTCAAACTTGTCACGTTAACTATTGTAATTTATATGTTTTTTCTTAATCCCAACGATGTGAGTGAGAGAGAGAGAGAGAGAGAGCGCTCATCCTGCAACCATTTGTTGGTTAAGAAAAACCACCACGAGAAAACGTGCACCTTTCAAATTTTTCTTATTTGTTTTGTTTCTTTTTTATTTTTATTTTTATTTTTGCTTTTTCATAATATATCGATAATTTGTTCGAAAATAAAAATGAAGAAACGTATTCCGGTTCTAGAAAGAAAAAAAAGAAAAGGGAGAAAAAGTAAGATGTTTTTGCGTACTGGTGTAAAAAAAAAAAAAAAGTTTAGGGAGGATGAACCGACTGACTCCCTCCTCCCTTTCGTCGTTTAGAGCAATAACGTTTCGTCGGTTCTCTCGCGTGCCTCGTAATTCTTTACACGAGACTCAGTAGCCCTATATTTTACGGAGGGTTGGCCCAAACTTTTCTCCCTCTCTTTCTATCTCTCTCTCTCTCTTTCCTTTTTCTGTCTCTTTCTTCTCTTCCTTCTTGATACTACACTCCTTTTCTATCTTCCACCATTATGTACGAAGGAAAAGGAAGGAAAGGCCATATGGCTTTCGTTTCCTTTTTATATAGCTTTACCTTTATACAGCTTTACTATATATATATATATTTCTCTCTCTGTTTTCTATGCACTGATCCTACTTTTGCTCTATATTTGGAGCTCTTCCTCTCGACTACAAGCTTGTACATACGAAGAAGCGGAATTCCCGAGCGATAAGAGAACCTCTAAAGCAAAAATCGAATATTTACATAAATAGAGAGAGAGAGAGAGAAAATACTTGCTATTAAATTTTGCTTAAGATGTAACTTATCAATATAAATATATACATATTTTTAATATTGTGTTGCAAGCAGATGAGTCAGTTTGTGAAAGAAAATGTGTCAAATTAATTCTAGAAATATAATAATTTACCAACAGTGTTGTTGTGTGTTTCGCTAAGGAATGTTTCTTGAGAATCATATATATTTAAGCGATCAGAAAGGATTTCGATAAAAAGAAAAATATTATCTTTTTTGATATATCGTGTGTAAGATATATTATATACATTGATGTGTTACTTCAACTTTCTCGTTACTACTCAATTAGATAATAGTAATCGCGATGAAAGAGAAACAGGAAAGTGTGGAAAGTATTTGCACTGTCTTTCCAAGTCGAGTTAATTCTAAGGACATCGTTTTTCTCGAGTATTCTACCTTCTCTAACCGTTTTCAAGATATTAGCCTGTCTCGCTAAATAGTTAACAAAGTGGATGGTTAACGATGATATCCATCCGTACCGGAGCACCTTTCGCAATTAAAGATATTAATGTTTCGACTTAAATTACATTGACGAGGGTGGACCGAACGAGAATCTCTCTTGGACAACTCACCACCCCACCCCACCCCACCCACCCCTTTCTTTCTTTTTTTTTTCCTTACTCCTCATCCTCCGTTTTATTTTCATTCCCTTCTTATTTCATCTCAACCTTTCTCTAATTCAACCCATTCTTTCTATACTCGAGAAATAATGCGTGTCTACTTTTATCCAATAAATATAACCGTAAGGAAAATTGTCATTCTCGTCGTTGACTAAAAAATATTCGAAGCTCCGGGCGAAATGTCTCTTTGTCAATCACAAAATTTTGTTTCTCGGCAAGTGGAAAAAGATTTTCACGAAATGAAATTATTCGTCAAAGAACTGGGAAGAGATTTTTCTGCTTTTTTTCTTTTTTTTTCGCAACAACCCCAAGGCATTATCGCGGACACTCTTTTATTCTACAGGGATTATTATTATATTTCCTTTATGGTAAGATAAATTTTCACTGAAAGCACGTAGCATAGATACATATATATATATACATAAACAATAGATATTGTATTTATAAAGTAGCTTTTTTGTCGACAAAATAATCATTTCATTCCCAAGTGTAAAAAAGAGGAGACGATAAAATTCGTCTTTTCTATACTTACACCACCCACACCCCCTACTTTTTGTCGATCGTTTATTTCATTCTATATTTTATCATTCTCTTGAAGAAAAAGTTCGGCACAAAAGAGAAAACGATTCGTTCTTGCTAGCTAGACTTGCACAAGACTTACTTCCCCAGTCGACGTTTCCGGCATCCACAACCAGTCACCCCCCCTCCCCTCCCCTCCCGGAATCTTTTCTTATTTTCACGAATTTCTACAGAAAAATACCGAGATCTCTCTCTCTCTCTCTCTCTCTTATTCATGCTCAACTACTATCTTTTTCTATCCTTTTGTCTCTTCTAACGTTTACGACATCGGCCAGAAGCAGCAGCCGCATCTCATTCCGTGACATATGGCGATGCTCCCAGGACGCCCTTGTTTTTCCGCGATCCCTTAAGGTCTCCTAGGGATTTGCTGCTGTTCCTTGCTGCCCTTTGCGACCGATCGAGTTCACCCCCTCTCTTCTCTTTCTCTCTCTCTTTTCTTCGTCCTTCTTTTTCCTCTTATTTCTCTTACTTTTTCCTACAAGAAACTGATTCTACCCCTCCTCCCACCCTTCCTACTCACCTTTTTCATCCTCTTTTTCCCTCTCTTAACGAGATCTAACATGGCAGATAGTAGCACACACAAGTAGCAACGAGGAAACCCCTTTTCTTAAGGATTTTTATCTCGCTACGATAATCCTTTTCTTTACCTTAAAACGAATGCGAAGATGTTTTTAAAAAGGCATTGAACGAGCCGAGGACTCGATGGTGGGTTGTTCTTGTCTTTTTTCTCTCTCTCTCTCTCTCTCGTCTCTCTTTTTCGCGAAGAAAAATCCGATAAAAATTGATGCTTCTTTCTTTATCCCTTCCATAATGCTACGATAAGACGACTACTCGCGAACGACACTATTTTTTATCTTACATATAGAAACGTTATGTTCTTATCTTTTCTATGTGAGAATAGGCATATACGTAAATATATGTTAGATAGGTACGTATATACATGTACTATTTATTGTTAGATAGAACATATCATCTATGTACAGGGTGGTAGAAAAAAGATCCTATATTTTAAAGGGCCTATAGAGTATTTATCATAAGTAGAACAAATTATTTCTAATATCAACGAAGATTATTTCGTAGACGGAAACATAATGTGAACAAATCATAGATTTACAAATATTTTTAAATATTTCTTAAACTAATGTATTTAATATGTTATCAAAATACTTGTTTTACGCTATCGAACAATCATAAATAATAAAATATAATATACACCTAAAGGAATAATTTTCCGATTCGTTTTAATCAGACATTTTGTACTCCTCCTGATAAGTATTACCATAAGCTTTTAAGAAGGTCAACAACCTAGCCACATTGTATTACTAATTCCCGTTAGATCACAAAAGCCAAGCATCGTGGACACGGTTAATAAAATAGATGGGGGTGACCCGTTAAGAAAAACAAAAGACAACAAAAACCATATGCTATTGACTTCCAGAGAGGCGATAAAAAAAAAAGTAACGTTACTCTTTGCTTGTATTGGATATGAGTGAGAAAAAGTGTTCGTAAAAAAAGTGACACGAATTTGAAAAAACAAAAATACAATATAAACCCTTAACATATCAGATCTTTATTTTATATTATTATCCTATATATGTATAAATCAATACTATAGTATTACTGTAAGATAGAAACAATTGGAATATAATAACTTTTAGTGTCGTTTCTTATATTCTTACAGGTAAGAATACTTATTAATATTAAATTAATCTATAAGATTATTACAGTTGTTAATACAAAAATAAAACTTATATTCTTTTACAGAAACATATTAATTAATTATTGAAACCCCCATAGTAACGTTGAAAAAAAGATTCTTTACACACATTATATATATATATAAAATCTAACTGAATTTCTTTCACCATCTCAAAGAAAGAAAAAGAGAGAGAGGGATAATATAACGAATGTTTTAACGTTCGTCCGCTCGTTAATCGATCGACGGATTCTGTGCTCGAGTCCCACGCGCGACTCTGCAACGAAACGCGTCCCAGAGGAAGGAAAGGCAGCATGGGGTTTCCTGTCGCAACCCCTCCTGTGTATGTGAAAGCGCGCGCGAGTACAAGCTCACGAACGATGCTCTCTCAATGGGGGAATCGGCCCATTAACTGGCGGCCGTTCATTAGACGCACTCCGAAACATATCAACCTACCTACCTAAGTATTCCTACGTACTGTCTATATCTACTATATATATATATATACATACTAATTATATATGCTTCTGAATATATTTTATGTATACACGGTGTATGTATATATGTATATATGAATGCGTTCACGTGCTTGTGTTCGTAATATCTACGAGGTCGAATGCACCCTTCTATGGTGGTGCTGCTAGCTACTTGTCACCGCACGCAAACACCTGCTCAACTCGCTTGACTTTTCTCTTTCTCTCTCTCGTTAACCGCGACCTTTGCAATCCATACATATAGTTATGACAACGAGACCATATTCCAAGAAACTTCCGGCACTTTTCATTGGAAACATAAGAGACAAATATGCAGGCAAGCAGGCAGGCAGGTAGGGTACGATGCTCAACGACCCGAATCCTACTGCGGAAAATTTGAAATTACTGTGGGACTCCAAGTATTTTCGTGTTGATTTCTTTCTCTCTCTCTCTACTACTACTACTTTTTCTCTTTATCTATCTAGTCTTCTTTTCTTTCTCTCTCTCTCTCTCTCTCTCTCTCTGTCTTTCTCTTCTGTGAGAACGCGTCGAAATACAACGAGGAACAAAAGAGCAGCAGCCGCCGTTGTATTGCCTCTCTGCGAACGGATGATTAATCCTTCAAGAACGAGAAAGATGGAGATAGATTGAACTCGAATCTTTCTCTCTCTCTCTCTCTCTCTCTTTCTTTATTTATTTCTTTTTCTCTCTCGCTTCTTTATAGAAGAGAGACATAAGCAACAGCAGCTTCGTTGGACGGATCACTGCAAAGCAAGGCGGCTTTCGGATGGTTTTCAATTAAAGCGAGTAGAAGAGAAACGATCAAGACTTTCACCGCTTGGCCCTTTGCAAAGCAACGATGGAAACTCTCAAGACTTTCTCGGGATCTTCTTCTTCTTATTCTTCTTATTATTCTTCTTCTTCTATTTCACATTGAAACACGTCACGATGTACTTCTTCATTCTAGAACGTTCAATCGATCCCTTGATCGTTCATTCTCGACAAATCCTGCCCTTTTATATTCATTTCTCTGTTATTATTCGTTAACAATGATAATTATTTAATAGAACATTGTGACATATTCTTTAATAAGGTATTTTTTTTTTAATTCTCTATCAAGAGCAATTTTAAAAAGTATTTATGTTAATCAAAGGAATTATTATCCTATAACAAAGATTTAAACATATATTATATGAGATTTTGAAATAAATACTAATCGTTAAAATAGTTTCCAACAAGATTCCGTTTTTTTCCACCTTTATATTATTTCTTCGTTTCTTATTTTTCCGGATTATATCCCGACGCTTTTTAAAAAATTCACCTTTTTCATTTTCACATACCGGGATGGGGGGTGGGGGGAAAGGAAGGAATTAATAATACCGGATAAGTCTAACAAACGTTACCAGCCCGAATTCGTTCCGTTTTAATATTTTGGTAAACGTTCGTTCTCTCTTTCTCTTGCCGCAGTTCACGCTTCTTCTTCTTTTTTTTTTTTTTTTTCAAAATAAATAAATTTCAACGTGATAATACGGAAACGAACGAGTAAATATTTAAATCGGCTGGAGAAAACTAAAATGCGTTTGGTGATTCGCGCAAATATAGCCCAGAGTCTACGTTTTTTCAACGTTTCAAATGAGATTGAAAATTGAAATATAATCACGTTTATTTAAATAAAGCTTATTTCTAATCGAGCTTGACGATCTTAATTAATTATTTTATTGGAGTGATATTTCATACGCCATAAAATGGTGTATTTTCTTAACGAAGAGTCGAAGAAACCAAGAAAAAAATTGAGAAAATTGAGAATTGAGTGGCCGAAAAAAGAATAGGGTATAAATAATATTTATTTTTAATTTGAGATAAGTGCATTAATAAAAATTAGACATTGTCTAGTTTTTCTGTTCAATTCCTTGTATACATTTTTGTAGCATTTATTATTCAACGACCATAAAATTGACTATCCTTAAATAATTTTAAATCTAATTATAATCAAACAATAAAACATTTGTTTGAACATTTATTAAAATATTTTGTATAAAAATTGTACCACCAAAGATATAACATAATATATCATCATAATTTGAGAAATAATGTGCTCCAATATGAAAACAATTTTTTTAAATTTAATATAATTCAAAACACTAAAACACATTTTTCTACAATAAAATTGATATCAATTTGAAAATGAGATAATATTAAATTAAATTTCGGCGTATAAGAATTTAAAAATTTTGTATTACAAGCAAATAACAATTATTTCAAATTAACAGTGAGGGTAAATACTCCTGTGAATCACTGTACATACTTTAGTATGTGGTATTCATTAATTTACGCCTTTAACGAATGTTTATACGATCCTTGAATATAAACTGTATTCTCGAAAGAAGATAGTCCAATTTTGGGATTATTTGTTATCTATGTATTTTAATCTGTTCAGTTACGGCAATTACACGAAAACTTCTTGATTGTACATTATAAACTCTTCGAGGAGATTTTCGCGAAAACAACGATACCAACGTGGTATACGTGAAACTACCTTTCTCTATACATTCGCGAATTAATTATACATCGATTACATAGTGCTTGCCATTCTCTCTCTCTCTCTCTCTCTCTCTCTCTTTCTCTTCCACTCTCTTTCTTGTTCTCTTTCAACCGCAATACCTCCACTCGAGAATTCTCATCACTGATTTCGTGTTCACAGCTGCGAAAGCAGCGTCTAACTTATGTTAGTTTGAAACAACGATGGAAATTATAATATACGATATTTCATCGAAAGAAACTTTACTTGAAACGATAAAACATTTAACACGCGTATCGGAGTTACATTTTTCCTGTTAAAGGATGCATTTCTGGCAATGTGAATAATAATCAATATTTCGGTAGGAAGTACCTTATTTTTTTAACAAATCCCAATACATTTACTTTTATCATACTTTTCTTGAGACAAGATATAAACGTAAAGTATCTACAGTAACTTGTTTTAATATTCGGACACCATAGCTATATAAATATGATTAAATATGATTATTTCTTTATTTTTTTTTCTATCAAGTATTATACTTATTTTCTAGTTGTCTCAGAAACATAAGTTTCATTTAATAAATCTAATTATCTATATATAACATAACAAAAATAAAATTAAAAATATTCGTAACAATTCTACACCACCTACTTATAAATGTATTTTATTTTTCATACTTTAGAGAAAGAAAGTAACAAAGGAAAGATGAAGAAAACAATGCTATCGAACTTTTACAAGAAGTCCCAATATTTTTTTTTTTTAATCATCACCAACGATTCTTAATCTCTCTTTCCCTTTCTTTGTCTTTTTTTTTCAACAACTTGGTGGCTGTTTTTTTTCAAAGATGAGAAACGAAAGAAAAGAAAAGAAAAGAAAAGAAGACACCACCACCTGACACCCCTCCTCCTCGTGGGTCGCCATCGGTAGTTTATATTTAGTTTCTCAAGTTTGGAAAACTCTTAATGGATTCTTAATGACTCTAAGGTACCCCGTCACCCTTCGCTACGTATCACATTGAAACTCAGAAGGAGAAGGAGGAGGAGAAGGAAAAGGAGGAAAACGAAGACGAAGAGCAGACGTTGAAAAGCAACAAGAGCAACAGCTGATGCATCCCTTCTTCCTTCTCCGTCATTCTTAGACAAAGAAAGAACAACGACTAGGACGATTACCTTACTTCAAGAAGGGAGAATGTTATCCACCAATACTCGAAAACCTTACACGCGTTGCTTTCCTAAGTAACATCATTGGGGCGTGACCTTTTCTGTTTTAAAACTTCGTCCCTCGCGACAAGATTTTTACCGACTTTTTACACCAAGCTTGATCTCGTTGCTACTCGTTAAACTTCTATTTTGGATTTTTTTTTTTCTTTTTTTTTTTTTTTCTCTCTCTCTTTGTTTTTTTCTCATAAGAGGATGCGACATGAACATTTAACGAAAGTATCATATATATCTATCAGGAAACAATTTTCATTAAGGAGAACAAATTTTTATCGAGAAAAATTTCGAATAATTTTTATTTATTATAAAAAAACAAATAAATTAAATTATTGATTATGAAGTTAGGTTACATATCAATGATCTATATTCTGACATAGATAAATTCGAATTATCGTGAGTTCTTCTGATAGATTCAACCCTTAAAACCATCATCATACACGCTTCTTTAAACTTCAACGGGTTCCGTTTAGGATCATAATGAAAATTGACAGGGTTCCCACGCGATCCCTAAGAACATATCAATTTTCATTTCGAAAGGAACATACGAAAGGGATCGAATCTTTCGTTATGTCTAGTCCGATTAAATGATTTTTTGAGATTTTATACGAACTGATACAGGATATATCCTATGTAACTTAACCAGTTAGTTGTAGTGACCTTTTCTTAAATGTGTGTGCACATAAATTCTTTCGCAAAAATAAACCGATCACTTGTATAATCGTCAAACGCAGAATACGTGTTTGTAGTTGTTATAATATTGAATTAAATTTTAATCAAATGATTATTTTATTTTTTTCTTTAATACTTTTACACGTTACTATTAATGTTTTTTATGGTGTAATGGCTATTAAATTTAAAGTAGTCATTTTCTTTTTAAAAAACAAGATAAAAATATTGTTAATGACTTTTGGCTGATAAACTGAATTAAAAAACGTGTGCTTACTTAAAAAAATGTTTTTTTTTTAATAATTTATTTATTGTTTAACAATTCTCATGATTTTGAAATGTTCATATTGAAATAAACTCTTATCCTCTTATTAGCGCATTAAATAAACGTTTAATATTAACACATCATTATCACGCTAAAAAAAAATTACAAAAACACACATTATTTCCATAGTCCCCTTTTGAAAATATTCTATCGAGAGCAATTAATTCCCCATAAAAGACAAAACGAGTTCGCCGTGTCCGAAGCAATATAAATCTCATACCACGAGAAAATATAATTACCCACGGCTTTCGATTTTGTTCGGACACACGACTGCAATTTCCAACAAATAGATAGACGAAAATGTCTCTGTGCGTGTATAAGTAAAAGGAAAAACGAAAAAAAAGAGAGAAACAGACAGACAGACAGAGAGGAAGGAAGAGTATAGGTACACGTTCATATGGAAAATAAAAAAGAAAAAGAGGAAACATATTCAATCGTCTGGCAAGGGGTGCTTTCTACGTTTACCTAGGCGTCTGATTTCTTTTTTCCCCCTTTCAATTGGTATCGATGTTCGATATATTGTGTACACATATATATATACACACCATACACGCATATAGCATTTAGGTTGATACACGTGCGATGAAAAGTAAATATATATAGAATGTATAGATTAAGCTTGTGAAATTAAGCATCAATTTGGAAATAGGATTGTATATTCAAGTTTAGGAAAAGATGGGAGGAACAGAAGAAGGATAAAAACGTAGGGATACATCAGGGGTCCTTTTCGCGAGTCAACCCAATCGCTTAACTAATGTCGAACCAGCGACTAGACGTAATTCACGTTGGATGATGAGCTATCGTTCTCGATATTTCCTCGCCGAGAAATCGAGCAAAAAAAAATTGAAAAGAAAAAAGAAAAAGAAAAAGAAAAAAGAGCCGGTTAAGTGGAGAAACCGATGATGACGGGTGGTGATGGTGTGCGATAGAAAGAGAGAGGGGGGGAGAGAGAAAAAGAAAGAAAGAGAGAGAGAGAGAGAGGAAGAATTACTGAGGATAAAATCGATCACGCAATTATTGGGAATCCCCGATCGTTCGTCGATGAACCAACCAACCAACCAACCAACGCGACGAGACGCACACCGAATTCCGCTTTTCTCGAGACCGCGGAATAAATTATGGATGATCCGTGCGGCTTTGCGATTTCATTTCATATTCTCTCTCTTTTCCTATTCGAAACGATGACGCGTCGTGGGACTCGTCAAGAGGAAAGGAAGGATACCAATACTGATATATACGAATATACGCGTATTCGAACTATCGAAAAGGGGTGCTCCGGTACGTATGAGGAAGAAAAAGAAATAAAAATTTTGCCATATTTCGACGAACTCATTTAAAAAAAGAAAAAAAAAAAGAATTAAAAATAAAAGATAACACGTTAGCACGTAATTACTGGAAACTATAGAGAAGATTTGGTAGATTTTTTAGTGAAATAAAATTATAATTGATGATGCTAGGATGATTTGGATGCGTGTCACCATCGTCATCGCGTGAAGAAAATAATTTCGTTATTAATAAATAGAGAGAGGGTATCTTAGGGAATTTGGATTAATTGAACGTTCAGCAATTTAATCTCTAAAGTTCAGCGTCTTTTTTATTTAAGCAGACATACATTTTTATAATATTCAAAACACTATATAGTATAGTCTATACAAAAATGTATGTCTGCTTAAATAAAAAAGACACTAAAGTTTAGAGATTAATTTGCTGAAGAAATCCCAATAAAGGGACGAAACAAACGTTCAATTAATCAAAACGAAATTCTAGTTCTTTTGTGAATGTCCAAATTCCCTAAGATACCTATTTATTAATAATTTTGTACTTTTGTGAACGAGAAAAACAACTAATTGAATTTCGTATTATTGTTACGATAAATTTATTTAAGAAAGTTTAACGAGAGACGAAAATATGATTATTTTCAAACGTATCTCTTTTATCTGGTGACAATTACACACGTTCTACGTGCAAATTGAATTTTCTCTTGGTAACGTATGATCGAATATAGCAAGCATCCGGAAACGAGGTTCGAAACCGTTGCTCTCGTTCCTAGGTGAAAAAAATTAGTCGACACGTGGTGTTGTAGTTGGTGGTAGGTAGGTAGGTAGCTGGTAGTCGTCGAGGAGCACGTACTAATTCCATAGAAAGTAGTCGCTAGCGTATTCGATTAAAAGAGAGCAGGTGCGTTGCGTTTCTCTCGGGGTTTAATCAAGAGAGGAGGACACGCTAGAACTTTCATTGTTTCTGCCTCACTGAGAAAGACTTCGACACAATGCGAGTTCTTTAATTTCGATCGATTCCATTAGAAGGCACACACACACGCGTGCGAATGGAATGAGTTACATACTACGTTGACTCGCATTATTAGCATAAGAAAATCAATTACAACTTTATATATAATCGTAAATAAAATGAAAAAAAAATAATATAAAATAATTAAGCAATATTCTCTATGTTTTAAAATAAATATTACATCCAAGCGATATTATGGAAATTGAATTATAAAAACGTTTGCCCATGATACGAAAAACAAACGAGTGATAAATATTAAAATGATCTATAAAAGAAAGAGAGAGTGAGAAAAAGAATGAATATATTCCTATACTGAAACACATAAATATTAGGTGGGTGGTCGTTATTTCAATTTTTGTGGAATTTTCAAACATTTACTTCCTAGTTTAATTTCAAATTAAATTAAAATAAAATCTCAACATACATGAACAATCTCACCCCGAAAAGTATTTAAACACTTTTAGCCCCATGAAATATATTTGATTAATATTATAATAATTATTACACATTATATAACACCCTTACCAAGAGGAAAAATGTTCTAAACCACATTAAACTAAGATATGGACTATCAATATTATATAAGTAAGCTTTCAAATATGAAATACAATTTAACTGGCAATGATGACGTAGACATTTTTAAATAGGTATACATAATATAGAACGATGAAATAGATATAATCGAGAGAAAAGGAATATAATATAAATAAGAATGAGAAAGACGAAAGAAGAGAACAGTCGTCGACTGCACGCTCCATTTCTCTCCTTCGAAGAGCAGAACGAAGGATCGAGAGAGCGTGTCACGCCAATTACGAGAGACGCCGATGAAGAAACAGAGACAGAAAGAGAAAGAAAGAAAGAGAAAGAGAGATATGGAGAAAGAAAAAGCAATACTCAGCACTCGTTCGACGCGATTCAGGTATAGCTAAAGTCGCTTGGAAGGAGAAGCAAAGGGGCAAACGGGTGGAATGGGGTGGGGTGGGGTAGGGAGAGGAGGAAAAGGTGGAGGAGAAGGAAGAAGAGGGAAGAGGAGGAAGAGGAGGGAAGTTGAGACGGTCGAGAGATGCTGGAACGCGGGAGCAAAGCTGGAGGAAGAGAGAGAGGTAGATAAAGAAAAAAGGAAGGAAGGACTAGGGTGGGGAATGGAGGGCAAAAAAAAAGGGAAAGAAAGAAAAAAAAAAAACGGAACGATCGAGCTGCTGCTCCCGACTCAGCGGCTCTCATATTTAATGATATACTTCGCCATACCGGAGTCCCGCTAATGCACGCGGCGGACACTACACAATAATGCCTGTGCCTGCCTGCCTGGGCTCTCTTTCACGCATACACGCGTTTTACCAACACACGTATGTATATGTGCACTCCTCCTCACGAGCAAGTAGTAGGTATGTGGTTCTTGTGTGTGTGTGTGTGTGCGCGAACAAGTGACCGAGCGTGCAAGCAAACACTAACGAGAGAGTGGCCGGACACGCTGAGCTTTTCCTTTCCTTTTCTTTTTCTTTTTCTTTTTTTTTCCCCTTCCATTTGTCCCTCTACTCTCTATTCTCATTTCTTTTTCTTTTTCTTTCTTTCACTCTATCCCATGGCCACGAATTTCTCACTGGTATCGTATTCGGGATATACTTTGGATTAGTAGTCTCGATTTCGATCGAATTATAAATATTACCCTAGGATCTATTATTCTTTTTTCCACGTGCAATTTTAATCCCACAATTTTATTATATAAATGTTTCCGATCGTGCTATTTATATTCTATCACCTCCTCCTCTTCATACTTCTTTTATTTCAGATTAATTCTATCCGATGCTAATTAATTAAAAATATATCAATTAATTAATTAGATAATAAATTATTTATATTCCTTCGATGAAATATATCATTTTAATTTATATAAAGTAGGTATACTTATTTCTCTGAAAAATTTGTGATGTTTAGGGACATAATGAAGTATTTGGAAATTTTTATATGAAAGGTGATCCTCGTATCGATTGACTAATCAATGGAAAAAATTAATCAAGATCGATTTATTAGTTGTGATATTGATAAGGTACTAAACATTTGTCGAAAAAATAATTTTAAACCATTAAGAAAAGGCTGAATCCAAAATATGATATAAAAAAAAAAGACTTGTTTTAGTTTTCCATTAAAATTACGAAGAAACATGAGACTTGCATACGGTCCACCATAATAAATGTAAACTTCCTTAAAACATTTTTGTATTTTATTGAAATTCATTCAATAGAATAACTTATATTATATTCAAGCCGAGACAATTTCCTTTTTTTAAATGTGACCCAAAGAACCGAAAGGTTGGACACCCAGGTTTAGGACATTTGACAAATGATTGTAGAGAATTAGCTTTGTTAGAAAGAATAGTAAGCGGAACGTTTGACAATATAGTTGTGGTATGGTTGGAAAAATAATAACAGAATAAGCAAAAAAAAAAATAAAAAAGAACGTAAAGAATAAAACCAATAAAAATACCACACCAATCTGAAAAATTTGGATACACGTGAACTAAAATTGCTAATATCTTATATCTAATCTAACTAGAAATAACATACCTATTAAGTTAATTCGGAAAAAATCTAATATATGTAAATACAAATACAACATAAAACGCCAAAGGTATAATAATATGATATAAATACTACTGTGATTGTTACAAAAAACATATTACTTACAATTTGAGAATTCTGATGAATTTTTATAGCAGTAGAGTGTCACATAAAATGCATGCAAGAATAAAGAAATATTCACAAAATATGAAATACATAATTTGTATATAAATGTGTGATGCAAATGCAGTAGTAAATGTACCTAAACTTTAAACCGATAGTGTTTATGCACGAAATAATAATGATGAACAAAGAGTAATAATTTAAAAAAAAATTTTCGATTACCCCCCATTCCCCCTACCTCCAGCACCGATTATTCATTTTTTCCGCAGTTGTTTCCCATTCATTTTCCATTATCAAATCTATGACTGTGCGATCGAGCAAGATCTGACCGTAGAATTGGAAAGAGCGATCCGTAAAAAGGTAAAAAAGAAAAAGATCAAGATTTATAGGAAGAAAACGATCGATTCGATGAAATCGGAAAAGGAAAAGGAAGGAAGAAGCGAGAAGAATCGAAGGCCACTAAACTGGCAATCGTCGAATGTTTCACATCGGCGATTTCTTTCCAGAACGAAAGCAAAAAGAATAAAACAAATAAGAAGAAGAAGAAGAAGGAAGAAGAAGAAAAAAAAATAAAGAAAGAAAGAAAGATCAAGAAAATAGCTATCAAAGGTACGGTAGTTTCATTGGTAACGAATACGATGATGATCGAGAAAGATCGAACGAATTTTTGTTTTGTGGGAGGAAGAGAATAAAAAAAAAAAAAAAAAAAAAAAAGAAAAAGAAAAGGAGGAAAAAAGAATCGATGGTTTTTTTTTTACTCCTTCTCTTCCCTTACCTTACCACCTTCTTCCCACCTCCTCCTCCTCCTCCTCTTGGACCTTTCCCCCTCTACTTACTCTTTTTTTCCTCAGTTTTGCCACGTAATGGGCTCTACGAATGAATGATCTTGACAATGAAAGGCACTCCGGGCGATAATTAATCGTGGCCATAGTAATAGTGGGTTAGTATGAGGTCTCTCCCATATATCTTTCTCGCTTGCACTTTCTTCTATTTCTCTTTCTCTCTTTTTTTCTTTCTTTACCTTCTTCTCAAAGCACAAACGTGTTCGAATTTTTAATTACTGGAAAAATAAAGCAGACGGAGTTTCCACTCGGTCGCTTCTCTTTCGTCCCTTATCCCTTTTTCTTCCTTCCGCATGGTCTAGCATTCCCAATTAAGGGAAGAAGACCCACCCAACCTCGGAAGATTCGACTGTTGTAGACCTCGGAGACTACTACTCCGGGGCAGGAAACTATGACAAATCGGACCTTTTAAAATTCCTACAAGAAGGGACGCGTCACCGAGAGATCCCTTTTTCGTTATTCTAACCATATTACGACCCCTACACACAACTACTAAAGGACCCCTTTCCAAAACCTCGAAGAACGACAAAATATTTCGGAACATCGAAACCCAAATCGGCAGTCATCGGTACGAAAACTCTAACGAAAATAACATTTAATTCAAATACAAAGTTTCGCCGAAATGTATCCTCCTCTCACACAATAGTACCTTTTTTTTTATTCTTCTATTCTATTCTATTTTCTTTTTTTTTTTTCTCACAAAAGTCACGGTAATCATCGTGAATTCCAATACCTAATCCATGTGACTCTTTTACAAAAGTCATTCTAAAAAGAAATCGTATATTCATGTATCCCACACATAAAATGGTTTCTTGTATATATTTTTTTTTCTCCGCGAAAAAATCACGTTTAAAATCGTGGATTCGAGGTCGAGATTTGGCGGTTGAGTATCGAAAGAAACGAGATGAAGGTAAAGAAGGAGGAACGAAAAAAGATGAGGGGGGGGTATGGGAAAGGGGGATATAATGGTAACGCGAAAAAAGAATGGGGGAGTCGCGCCCAATGGATAAAAGTAATCGTAACGCGTTGCACTCTACACGAGAGTGCACTTTGGGGTTGGCCAAGGGGATGGAATTTCGAAAATAGACCGAGTCGCCGGGGAGTGATAGCGCGTACGTGTTCTGAATTGCTTTTTACCACAAACGTCTAAAACGACGCACACCTACTAAACCTACCTATATACATATATGTATATTCCCTTCCCCCCCCCCCCGTTTCCCTCCCCCCGTTCTCCCCGTCCCCCCGTCCACTTAGTTTTACATAAACAACATTCACATGCACGATATAAGATCATATATATAAGCACGTGTCTCCCAAGAGTCCTCTAAAAGATACTTTTAACGCATTTTTAAGAGCAACCGATAGATCCGCGTTTAAAATGATCATTCAAAAGTTTCCGTTTCGTTCAAGTATTCTTATAACATTAAAAAAAGAACTAGTATAGGTTTCGATGTCCTTCGAAAACATTTACAAGAGTCTGAGTCAATAATTACATCCGTAATGGGATGTTTTTTTTGTGTGTGTTACCTTTAACTGACAAATATTCACGCTTTGTGGTTTTCCTTTCATTCTTCTATAGCGGTTCTACCAGGTATACTACTACTACTACTACTACTACTACTACTACTACTACTGTATCCAATAAATATCCTTGAAATATTTCGGTAGATTTTCGTCCATGATACGTCCTCGAAGGAATACAAGAAACGAATTGAATGCTTGATCCTTTTCTTTGATGAAACTTCAAAGTAAAACATCCATTAAACAAAATATAAGCAACCCTTAGCGTGTCCACAACTAGTAATAGCTATAATAGAAGATAAACCAATAATACAAGGATGTGAACAACTAATAGTTTAGCACAATACATACAAAAATATCTCCTACATCGAAGATTATTATCGATTAACTTATACTTCATAACTTTCATTTGGAAACCTTAAGGATTTTCAATTTTTTCAGTCAACTATGCAAAATACTTTTAACACCACTCCATTGATTTATAATATATTATACATAGGATGATGGTTTACTAACTTAACTCTTAAAAAAGTCGATTTTTCGAATCTCTCCTCGTTCTTTAGAATTCGCCCTTGAAAAAATGCGAATAAAAAGGGGCCAAAATAAATGCGAAAAAAAGGGACCTCGACGAAGTCGTAATTCGTACTACGCAAGCGAGACGCGTGTTCTACGGGTGTGTGTTAGCTAGCGCCTTCTCGAAAGGCATTTTTTACGACTTTTACCAAGAGACTTTTACGAGTCAATACTTTTTTCTTTCTCTCCCTTTCTCTCTCTCTCTCTCTCTCTCTCTCTCTCTCTCTCTCTTCTCATTCTCTTCTTTCCCTTAACTTTCTTTCCGCCACCCGCCGTTTGTTTTCTTTCGTCCCACCCCCAAAAAGTTCTAAAGACGTTATAACAACGCGTAGATATCGAAGATACCTCCACACACACACACACACAGAGAAAGAGAGAGAGAGAGAGAGAGAGAGAGGTGGGCGTTTTATTTATTTATTTATTCGTTCGTTTAATCGACGTTTGCTTTAATACCAACGACTACGACGATGGTTCGTTCGTTCATCGAGGAAACAGAGATTCTCTTTTACTGGCCTTTCTAATAATAGGTGTCAAAATTATTACCCTCCGGAGACATAAAACGAAGCCTACTAAATTTCCTCTCCTTCGTCCTTTCGGCTTTTCTCTTTTTCCTTTTTTTTCTTCTTCTTCTTCTTCTTCTTCTTTATACAAGTAGGGAATTAATCAAAAGCTCCATCGTAAAGTTGTAACCGGGGTTTGTGATGTATCAACATTTTTTTTATTTTTATTTTTATTTTTGGTTTATTCTTCCTTTCAGTTCCTTCACATTTTCAGATCAGCTTTAAAGCGAACGACAAAAGAAGAAGAAGAAGAAGAGAAAAAGTTAAAAGACTAGAAAGAACACCAACAACTACGAATAAACGTAAATCCTGTATAATCCGCGTTAGAAACTAGACTAAAAAAACGAAAGGAAGCGTGGAAAGAGTAAAGAGAAGAAATGACCTAAGTTTTCGACTCGTGTAAGATATTAAAGTTTTGTGATGAAGTGAAGAAAAGGGTAGAGGGGGAGAGGGGGGATGAAACCAATAAGTATTCCCTCCTCGCCACCATTTAACAAAAGTAACCAAATGCATTTTTTTCTTGAGGAGAAATAATTTGATTGACAATACCGAAAGTTTGCACCACTTCCACTTCCACGTCCACTCTCGCACAAACCAACTATACTTTTACTTACACGAGTGATAACGCAAAACGAACGAGAGAACGCATTTGCTAATGCGAATGGCGTTTACATTGGTCGCTTGTTTGCATGTTTATTTATATGACTAACATGCAACCCTCGAAACCATCCACATACCCTCCCTCCCTTCATCCCTCCCACCGACCCCTTAAACTCTCCCCGGACAATGGATTCCACAAAGCAAAATGTTTGGAGAATTTCTCATGTACGTACATTTTACATATATTATATATGTATATATATATATATATATGGTGGGAACACTCATAAAATAATATTTGCGTGTTTGTTTGTTTATCCGACAACATAGGGGCAATGGGCTGTCGCCTCGGTGGTAGACGAGGCTTATATAAATATCAACTATAACACGTGGACCAGTTTTATCGTCGAAAAATATCGTTCTCGAAGTTTGCATAGAAAGAAGGGGGTAATAGAGAAAGTAGAAGAGAATGGTTTTATGTATATATAATTCTCATCATTTATTCAAATGGGCTGATACGTTTTCGCGTTTATGTTTAATTCGATACTTTTTCCGTAACAAAATGAAAACGAAACGTTTCACGAACAAAGATAATACCCCACACATATGTGTCACATCCAGATGTTCCGAGAGGATCGAATTAAAAAAATTGCTTTTGTAAGAGAAACGTGGAAGATTGGAAATGAATAAAACACGACGCGTATTTCACTGATTCCTTTGATTCATACGAAGCGGTCAAATTGAAACGTTTTCTTTTTATTCTTTATGTTTCCCTTTTTGTTTCTTGTTAAAAGGACATTTTATGGTTAATATGTTACCAGAACCTCGATAGCCTTTAAAAGGTTTATGTTATATGAACTCAATTCAACGGATGTTAACACAGTTTGATATTTTTGGCTATTGATGCGAAAAATGAGATATTCCTATTTCAATGTGAGCTCGAATACAGTTATGAATAATCAATATATTTCATTTCTGTTTAATTTTACAATCATACTAGGGTATTTTCAAATAATTATTCCTATTTTTCGGATACGTTGCACGGTTGCGTTATCAAACGCATTTTTCGTAATAAAATTATGTTCAGAAGAGCTTCTATATCAAGATAATACGATCTTTCAATTCGATTAGGCACCACCACCATCACCACGTTTCAGATTAAACTGTTGAAATTATTGAAATGAACATTTTCCAAATCGATGAATTGAAAGAGGAGATACCCTATTATTTCTTGGTCTATACGTTACCCAGATATAATTCCAATTGATTTTTGTATCTGGATTTATAATAAAAAAAAAAAAAACATTCGTTTATGATTATTTTCAACAGTTTTTATACCGTTTCCGTAAAAAATATTCTACAAATTTTTAGCCATTGAAATAGAATAAAATTAAACGTTGGGATTGTTTTTCAAGTTCTCATCTCTTTTATATCGTATTATTTCGATCCGGAAACGTTCCCAAACATTTTATCACATTATTATTCTCAAATATTTTATTATATATTCTCTCCACCACATATGACAATTAAGAATAATTATTCTAAAATATTCTATATATTCAATGCATTATTGAAATATTAAAAAGTATTTAATTACCATTAAATTATCGATATTAATTTAGTCAAATATATTAAAAACCACATTTCACCTCGAATTTTGTTATGCTCTTCTATATGGTATACTTTTACATACATTTCATATTGGCAACAAAGAGAAAAAAAGCCCGGGCACATTTATGTTATGAATAATGAGCTTTTTAATTGTGAATACGAATATGTTATAATATTATTACAGTAGTTTAAAAAACAATCTTCCGTGAGAAGTGTATTTACTGACCTTAATTTATATCGAGAAAAAAAAACCGTAATGCTTGATATTATGATATTTCCGATTTCAAAATGAAAATGTGATGGTGAAAAAGAAAAACAAAATATAGGAATAATTCGTGCAACATTAATCAAAAACTCGACTAACCATGAGTCATCAGGCATTCAAAATAAGCAAAACCCATCTCTTTTGCGTTACCTCAACGTGGCTAAAGCTCATTTAATAATGCACTAGCTTCCTCTAAATTACTCTCTCTCTCTAATTATAATATCTTCTAAACGTCTAACGTTATCAATTTAACGAAAAGTAACGAAGCAAGGTTGGTTGTACTCGTACGAGGATTCCAACTAACGACCACCAACGACGATGAAAATAGTGAATACTGGTTGGTGATGTTAAGAGACGTTACATAGTAATTGCACAGCTTCCATTACCGCGTAAAGCACGTAGTATTATACGTAGTGTCCATTAAGTAATACCTCATTTGGCTTTAGAACGAAACACGTATTTCTAAGCCGATGATCTACTTCGTTACGGCTTCTAATATACATGGGGTAATATTTTCTATATTTATCGAGTTTAAAATATTGAATATTACACACCCGACTACATATTATATCAAATATTTAACATTTAATTTGATACACCGTCAGCAAGTAACTCGAAAGTATATAAGAAGCAGAAAAAAGAATGAATAATTTTCCAAGAAAATACAAAACGACCAATCAAAGTGCCCGAGTAAAATTAATTTGTCTCGATCGAACACGAACTCACCTCCCACCCTCTCCCCCTCCTCCTCCTCCCGGCGATTATAAGCGAGTCGTTGCAGCGTGAAATTTATGCGGCGATAAAGTCCTATTCGCAACGTAGATCTTAATTCTTATCCTTGGATCTTATTGACAGGAGGAACGTATTCCGCGAGTAAGAGGATAGTTGTTGGTACTATATACAGTGGAAGAGGACTCGAGGAGTAAGTGAAGTCGCCACCACGTGTGCCTCAAGGGCTTACCTCCTCCTCCTCCTCCTCCTCCTCCTCCTCCTCCTCCTCCTCC